>NW_027514762.1:60429-127843 GCF_048772815.1 Callospermophilus lateralis | reverse complement strand
GTGGTAATGATCACTACACATATCCCACTTGGCTCACCAAATTTTGTTCTTCTAAGTTGAAACGTTCGTCTACAGTAGCAGTTTTTATATTTAGGTTACATTCTGTTCTCTCCTATATAGATAGATGAATTTGGAACTCTAAATCCAAAATGGTTTGTAGTAGTCTTTGAAACTTGAGAAAATAAAGGAGTTCTCAGTTTTGTCTCTATGGTTTGTTTCCTCTTCAAGTAGCCCTAGGCACAGACTGTAGAAAAGCACTTATATTGAGAGTGGTTGCCAAACTTCTAGGAAATAACGAGTTTCAAAAACAGCAGCAAATATTTTTTCACCCAATCTTGATGATACGTGGTGGTAATGATCAGTACACAAATCCCACTTGGATCAACAAATTGTGTTCTTCTAGGGTGAAGCGTTCGTCTTCAGTAGCTGTTTTTATATTTAGGTTTCACTCTCATCTCTCCTATATAGATAGATGAATTTGGAACTCTAAATCCAACATGGTTTGTAGTAGCTCTTTGAAACTTTACAAAATAAAGGAGATCTCAGTTTTGTCTCATTGGTTTGTTTCCTCTTCAAGTAGCCCTAGGCAAAGAATGAGGAATAGCACTTTCATTGAGAGGGGTTGCCAATCTTCTAAGAAAATAACAAGTTACCGAAACACCAGCAAATATTTTTTCACATAATCTTGATGATTCTTGTTGGTAATGATCAGTACACAAATCTCACTTGGCTCACCAAATTGTGTTTTTCTAGGTTGAAGCGTTCGTCTACAGTAGCAGTTTTTATTTTTAGGTTTCCCTCTGTTCTCTCCTATATAGATAGATGAATTTGGAACTCTAAATCCAACATGGTTTGTAGTAGCATTTGAAACGTTAAATAATAAAGGAGTTCTCAGTTTTGTCTCTATGGTTTGTTTCCTCTTCAAGTAGCCCTAGGCACAGACTGTGGAAAAGCACTTTCATTGAGAGGGGTTGCCAAGCTTCCAAGAAAACAGGAGTTTCTGAAATACCAGCAAATATTTTTTCACCCAATCTTTATGATTTTTGGTGGTAATGATCAGTACACAAATCCCACTTGGCTCACCAAATTGTGTTCTTCTTGGTTGAAGCCTTCGTCTACAGTAGCAGTTTTTATATTTAGGTTTCACTCTCATCTCTCCTATATAGATAGATGAATTTGGAACTCTAAAATCCAATATGGTTTTTAGTAGCTCTTTGAAACTTGAAAAAATAAAGGAGTTCTCAGTTTTGTCTTTATGGCTGTTTCCTCTTCAAGTAGCCCTAGGCACAGACTGTGGAAAAAGCACTTATATTGAGAGGGGTTGCCAAACTTCTATGAAATATCGAGTTTCCAAAACAGCAGCAAACATTTTTTCACCCAATCTTGTTGATACGTGGTGGTAATGAGCAGTACACAAATCCCACTAGGATCAACAAATTGTGTTCTTCTTGGTTGAAGCGTTCGTCTTCAGTAGCAGTTTTTATATTTATGTTTCACTCTCATCTCTCCTATATTGATAGATGAATTTGGAACTCTAAATCCAACATGGTTTGTAGTAGCATTTGAAACGTTAAAAAATAAAGGAGTTCTCAGTTTTGTCTCTATGGTTTGTTTCCTCTTCAAGTAGCCCTAGGCACAGACTGTGGAAAAGTACTTTCATTGAGAGGGGTTGCCAAGCATCTAAGAAATAAGGAATTTCGGTAATTCCAGCAAATATTTTTTCACCCAATCTTGATGATACTTGGTGGTAATGATCAATACACAAATCCCACTTGGCTCACCAAATTTTGTTCTTCTAGGTTGAAGCGTTCCTCTACAGTATCAGTTTTTATATTTAGGTTTCACTCTGTTCTCTCCTTTATAGATAGATGAATTTGGAACTCTAAATGCAACATGGTTTGTAGTAGCTCTTTGAAACATGACAAAATAAAGGAGTTCTCCCTTTTGTCTCTATGGTTTGTTCCTCTTCAAGTTGCCCTAGGCACAGACTGTGGAAAAGTACTTTCATTGAGAGGGGTTGCCAAGCTTCTAAGAAATAACGAGTTTCCGAAATACCAGCAAATAGTTTTTCACCCAATCTTCATGATACGTGGTGGTAATGGTCAGTACACAAATCCCACTTGGCTCACCAATTTGTGTTCTTCTAGGTTGAAGCGTTCGTCTACAGTAGCAGTTTTTATATTTAGGTTTCACACTCATCTCTCCTATATAGATAGATGAATTTGGAACTCTAAATCCAACGTGGTTTGTAGTAGCTCTTTGAAACTTGACAAAATAAAGGAGTTCTCAGTTTTGTCTCTATGGTTTGTTTCCTCTTCAAGTAGCCCTAGGCACAGACTGTGGAAAAGCACTTTCATTGAGAGGGGTTGCCAAGCTTCTAAGAAATAACGAGTTTCCGAAATACCAGCAAATATTTTTTCACCCAATCTTGATGATTCTTCACTCTCATCTCTCCTATATAGATAGATATATTTGGAACTCTAAATCCAACATGGTTTGTAGTAGCTATTTGAATCTTGACAAAATAAAAGAGTTCTCAGTTTTATCTCTATGGTTTGTTTCGTCTTCAAGTAGCCCTAGGCACACACTGTGAAAAAGCATTTACATTGAGAGGGGTAGCCAAGCTCCTAAGAAATAACGAGTTTTCGAAACACCAGCAAATATTTTTTCACCCAATATTGATGATTCTTGGTGGTAATGATCAGTACACAAATCCCACTTGGCTCACCAAATTGTGTTTTTCTAGGTTGAAGCGTTCGTCTACAGTAGCAGTTTTTATTTTTAGGTTTCACTCTGTTCTCTCCTATATAGATAGATGAATTTGGAACTCTAAAAAAACATGGTTTGTAGTAGCCTTTGAAACGTGAAAAAATAAAGGAGTTCTCAGTTTTGTGTCTATGGTTTGTTTCCTCTTCAAGTAGCCCTAGGCACAGACTGTGGAAAAGCATTTTCATTGAGAATGGTTGCGAAACTTCTAAGAAATAACGAGTTACCGAAATACCAGCAAATAGTTTTTTCACCCAATCTTGATGATTCTTGGTGGTAATGATCACTACACATATCCCACTTGGCTCACCAAATTTTGTTCTTCTAAGTTGAAACGTTCGTCTACAGTAGCAGTTTTTATATTTAGGTTACATTCTGTTCTCTCCTATATAGATAGATGAATTTGGAACTCTAAATCCAAAATGGTTTGTAGTAGTCTTTGAAACTTGAGAAAATAAAGGAGTTCTCAGTTTTGTCTCTATGGTTTGTTTCCTCTTCAAGTAGCCCTAGGCACAGACTGTAGAAAAGCACTTATATTGAGAGTGGTTGCCAAACTTCTAGGAAATAACGAGTTTCAAAAACAGCAGCAAATATTTTTTCACCCAATCTTGATGATACGTGGTGGTAATGATCAGTACACAAATCCCACTTGGATCAACAAATTGTGTTCTTCTAGGGTGAAGCGTTCGTCTTCAGTAGCTGTTTTTATATTTAGGTTTCACTCTCATCTCTCCTATATAGATAGATGAATTTGGAACTCTAAATCCAACATGGTTTGTAGTAGCTCTTTGAAACTTTACAAAATAAAGGAGATCTCAGTTTTGTCTCATTGGTTTGTTTCCTCTTCAAGTAGCCCTAGGCAAAGAATGAGGAATAGCACTTTCATTGAGAGGGGTTGCCAATCTTCTAAGAAATAACAAGTTACCGAAACACCAGCAAATATTTTTTCACATAATCTTGATGATTCTTGTTGTAATGATCAGTACACAAATCTCACTTGGCTCACCAAATTGTGTTTTTCTAGGTTGAAGCGTTC
This sequence comes from Callospermophilus lateralis, assembly GCF_048772815.1. NCBI lineage: Eukaryota > Metazoa > Chordata > Mammalia > Rodentia > Sciuridae > Callospermophilus > Callospermophilus lateralis. Next base: position 124,041 of record NW_027514762.1, on the reverse strand, counting down.
GTCTACAGTAGCAGTTTTTATTTTTAGGTTTCCCTCTGTTCTCTCCTATATAGATAGATGAATTTGGAACTCTAAATCCAACATGGTTTGTAGTAGCATTTGAAACGTTAAATAATAAAGGAGTTCTCAGTTTTGTCTCTATGGTTTGTTTCCTCTTCAAGTAGCCCTAGGCACAGACTGTGGAAAAGCACTTTCATTGAGAGGGGTTGCCAAGCTTCCAAGAAAACAGGAGTTTCTGAAATACCAGCAAATATTTTTTCACCCAATCTTTATGATTTTTGGTGGTAATGATCAGTACACAAATCCCACTTGGCTCACCAAATTGTGTTCTTCTTGGTTGAAGCCTTCGTCTACAGTAGCAGTTTTTATATTTAGGTTTCACTCTCATCTCTCCTATATAGATAGATGAATTTGGAACTCTAAATCCAATATGGTTTTTAGTAGCTCTTTGAAACTTGAAAAAATAAAGGAGTTCTCAGTTTTGTCTTTATGGCTGTTTCCTCTTCAAGTAGCCCTAGGCACAGACTGTGGAAAAGCACTTATATTGAGAGGGGTTGCCAAACTTCTATGAAATATCGAGTTTCCAAAACAGCAGCAAACATTTTTTCACCCAATCTTGTTGATACGTGGTGGTAATGAGCAGTACACAAATCCCACTAGGATCAACAAATTGTGTTCTTCTTGTTGAAGCGTTCGTCTTCAGTAGCAGTTTTTATATTTATGTTTCACTCTCATCTCTCCTATATTGATAGATGAATTTGGAACTCTAAATCCAACATGGTTTGTAGTAGCATTTGAAACGTTAAAAAATAAAGGAGTTCTCAGTTTTGTCTCTATGGTTTGTTTCCTCTTCAAGTAGCCCTAGGCACAGACTGTGGAAAAGTACTTTCATTGAGAGGGGTTGCCAAGCATCTAAGAAATAAGGAATTTCGGTAATTCCAGCAAATATTTTTTCACCCAATCTTGATGATACTTGGTGGTAATGATCAATACACAAATCCCACTTGGCTCACCAAATTTTGTTCTTCTAGGTTGAAGCGTTCCTCTACAGTATCAGTTTTTATATTTAGGTTTCACTCTGTTCTCTCCTTTATAGATAGATGAATTTGGAACTCTAAATGCAACATGGTTTGTAGTAGCTCTTTGAAACATGACAAAATAAAGGAGTTCTCCCTTTTGTCTCTATGGTTTGTTCCTCTTCAAGTTGCCCTAGGCACAGACTGTGGAAAAGTACTTTCATTGAGAGGGGTTGCCAAGCTTCTAAGAAATAACGAGTTTCCGAAATACCAGCAAATAGTTTTTCACCCAATCTTCATGATACGTGGTGGTAATGGTCAGTACACAAATCCCACTTGGCTCACCAATTTGTGTTCTTCTAGGTTGAAGCGTTCGTCTACAGTAGCAGTTTTTATATTTAGGTTTCACACTCATCTCTCCTATATAGATAGATGAATTTGGAACTCTAAATCCAACGTGGTTTGTAGTAGCTCTATGAAACTTGACAAAATAAAGGAGTTCTCAGTTTTGTCTCTATGGTTTGTTTCCTCTTCAAGTAGCCCTAGGCACAGACTGTGGAAAGAACTTATATTGAGAGGGGTTGCCAAGCTTCTAAGAAATAACGAGATTCCAAAACACCAGCAAATATTTTTTCACCCAATCTTGATGATACGTGATGGTAATGATCAGTACACAAATCCCACTGGGCCGAAAAAATTGTGTTCTTCTAGGTTGAGGCATTCGTCTACAGTAGCAGTTTTTATATTTACGTTTCACTCTCATCTCTCCTATATAGATTGATAAATGTGGAACTCTAAATCCAACATGGATTGTAGTAGCTCTTTGAAACTTGACAAAATAAAGGAGTTCTCAGTTTTGTCTCTATGGTTTGTTTCCTCTTCAAAGTAGCGCTAGGCACAGACTGTTGAAAAGCATTTTCATTGAGAGGGGTTGCCAAACTTCTAAGAAATAACGAGTTACCGAAATACCAGCAAATATTTTTTCACCCAATCTTGATGATTCTTGGTGGTAATGATCAGTAAACAAATCCCACGTGGCTCACCAAATTTTATTCTTCTAGGTTGAAACGTTCGTCTACAGTAGCAATTTTTTATATTTAGGTTACATTCTGTTCTCTCCTATATAGATAGATGATTTCGGAACTCTAAATCCAACATGGTTTGTAGTAGTCTTTGAAACTTGAGAAAATAAAGGAGTTCTCAGTTTAGTCTCTATGGTTTGTTTTCTCTTCAAGTAGCCCTAGGCACAGACTGAGGAAAAGCACTTATATTGAGAAGGGTTGCCAAACTTCTAAGAAATAACGAGTTTCCAAAACAGCAGCAAATGTTTTTTCACCCAATCTTGATGATACGTTGTGGTAATGATCAGTACACAAATCCCACTTGGATCAACAAATTGTGTTCTTCTGGGTTGAAGCGTTCGTCTACAGTAGCAGTTTTTATATTTAGGTTTCACTCTCATCTCTCCTATATAGATAGATGAATTTGGAACTCTAAATCCAACATGGTTTGTAGTAGCTCTTTGAAACTTTACAAAATAAAGGAGTTCTCAGTTTTGTCTCTATGGTTTGTTTCCTCTTCAAGTAGCCCTAGGCATAGACTGTGGAAAAGCACTTTCATTGAGAGGGGTTGCCAAGCTTCTAAGAAATAACGAGTTTCCGAAATACCAGCAAATATTTATTCACCCAATCTTGATGATTCTTGCGGGTAATGATCAGTACACAAATCCCACTTGGCTCACGAAATTTTGTTCTTCTAGGTTGAAACGTTCACCTACAGCAGCAGTTTTTATATTTAGGTTTCACTCTCATCTCTCCTATATAGATACATGAATTTGGAACTCTAAATCCAACATGGTTTGTAGTAGCATTTGAAACGATAAAAAATAAACGAGTTCTCAGTTTTGTCACTATGGTTTGTTTCCTCTTCAAGTAGCCCTAGGCACAGACTGTGGAAAAGCACTTTCATTGAGAGGGGTTTCCAAGCTTCCAAGAAAACAGGAGTTTCTGAAATACCAGCAAATATTTTTTCACCAGTCTTGATGATTCTTGGTGGTAATGATCAGTACACAAATCCCACTTGGCTCACCAAATTGTGTTCCTCTAGGTTGAAGCTTTCGTCTACAGTAGCAGTTTTTATTTTTAGGTTTCACTCTGTTCTCTCCTATATAGATAGATGAATTTGGAAATCTAAATCCAACATGGTTTGTAGTAGCCTTTTAAACGTGAAAAAATAAAGGAGTTCTCAGTTTTGTCTCTATGGTTTGTTTCCTCTTCAAGTAGCCCTAGGCACAGACTGTGGAACAGCACTATCATTGAGAGGGGTTGCCAAGCTTCCAAGAAAACAGGAGTTTCTGAAATACCAGCAGATATTTTTTCACCCAATCTTGATGATACGTGGTGGTAATGATCACTACACAAATCCCAGTTGGCTCATCAAATTGTGTTCTTCTACGTTGAAGCGTTCGTCTACAGTAGCAGTTTTTATATTTAGGTTTCACTCTCATCTCTCCTATATAGATAGATGAATTTGGAACTCTAAATCCAACATGGTTTGTAGTAGCATTTGAAACGTTAAAAAATAAAGGAGTTCTCAGTTTTGTCTCTATGGTTTGTTTCCTCTTCAAGTAGCCCTAGGCACAGACTGTGGAACCGCACTTTCATTGAGAGGGGTTTCCAAGCTTCCAAGAAAACAGGAGTTTCTGAAATACCAGCAAATATTTTTTCACCCAATCTTGATGATTTTTGGTGGTAATGATCAGTACACAAATCCCACTTGGCTCACCAAATTGTGTTTTTCTAGGTTGAAGCGTTCGTCTACATTAGCAGTTTTTATTTTTAGGTTTCACTCTGTTCTCTCCTATATAGATAGATGAATTTGCAACTCTAAATCCAACATGGTTTGTAGTAGCCTTTAAAACGTGAAAAAATAAAGGAGTTCTCAGTTTTGTCTCCATGGTTTGTTTCATCTTCCAGGAGCCCTAGGCACAGACTGTGGAACAGCACTATCATTGAGAGGGGTTGCCAAGCTTCCAAGAAAACAGGAGTTTCTGAAATACCAGCAAATATTTTTTCACCCAATCTTGTTGATACGTGGTGGTAATGATCAGTACACAAATCCCACTTGGCTCACCAAATTGTGTTCTTCTAGGTTGAAGCGTTCGTCTACAGTAGCAGTTTTTATATTTAGGTTTCACTCTCATCTCTCCTATATAGATAGATGAATTTGGAACTCTAAATCCAACATGGTTTGTAGTACCTCTTTGAAACTTGAAAAAATAAAGGAGATCTCAGTTTTGTCTCATTGATTTTTTTCCTCTTCAAGTAGCCCTAGGCAAAGAATGAGGAATAGCACTTTCATTGAAAGGGGTTGCCAAGCTTCTAAGAAATAACGAGTTACCGAAACACCAGCAAATATTTTTTCACATAATCTTGATGATTCTTGTTGGTAATGATCAGTACACAAATCTCACTTGGCTCACCAAATTGTGTTTTTCTAGGTTGAAGCGTTCGTCTACAGTAGCAGTTTTTATTTTTAGGTTTCCCTATGTTCTCTCCTATATAGATAGATGAATTTGGAACTCAAAATACAACATGGTTTGTAGTAGCATTTGAAACGTTAAAAAATAAAGGAGTTCTCAGTTTTGTCTCTATGGTTTGTTTCCTCTTCAAGTAGCCCTAGGCACAGACTGTGGAACCGCACTTTCATTGAGAGGGGTTGCCAAGCTTCCAAGAAAACAGGAGTGTCTGAAATACCAGCAAATATTTTTTCACCCAGTCTTGATGATTCTTGGTGGTAATGATCAGTACACAAATCCCACTTGGCTCACCAAATTGTGTTCTTCTAGGTTGAAGCGTTTGTCTACAGTAGCAGTTTTTATTTTTAGGTTTCACTCTGTTCTCTCCTATATAGATAGTTGAATTTGGAATTCTAAATCCAACATGGTTTGTAGTAGCCTTTGAAACGTGAAAAAATAAAGGAGTTCTCACTTTTGTCTCTATGGTTTTTTTCCTCTTCAAGTAGCCCTAGGCACAGACTGTGGAACAGCACTATCATTGAGAGGGGTTGCCAAGCTTCCAAGAAAACAGGAGTTTCTGAAATACCAGCAGATATTTTTTCACCCAATCTTGATGATACGTGGTGGTAATGATCACTACACAAATCCCAGTTGGCTCACCAAATTGTGTTCTGCTAGGTTGAAGCGTTCGTCTACAGTAGCAGTTTTTATATTTAGGTTTCACTCTCATCTCTCCTATATAGATAGATGAATTTGAAACTCTATATCCAACACGGTTTGTAGTAGCTCTTTGAAACTTGACAAAATAAGGGAGTTCTCAGTTTTGTCTTTATGGTTTGTTTGCTCTTCAAGTAGCCCTAGGCACAGACTGTGGAAAAGCACTTATATTGAGAGGGGTTGCCAAACTTCTAAGAAATATCGAGTTTCCAAAACAGCAGCAAACATTTTTTCACCCAATCTTGTTGATACGTGGTGGTAATGATCAGTAGACAAATCCCCCTTGGATCAACAAATTGTGTTCTTCTAGGTTGAAGCGTTCGTCTTCAGTAGCAGTTTTTATATTTAGGTTTCACGCTCATCTCTCCTATATTGATAGATGAATTTGGAACTCTAAATCCAACATGGTTTGTAGTAGCATTTGAAACGTTAAAAAATAAAGGAGTTCTCAGTTTTGTCTCTGTGGTTTGTTTCCTCTTCAAGTAGCCCTAGCAAAGAATGAGGAATAGCACTTTCATTGAGAGGGGTTGCCAAGCTTCTAAGAAATAACGAGTTACCGAAACACCAGCAAATATTTTTTCACATAATCATGATGATTATTGTTGGTAATGATCAGTACACAAATCCCACTTGGTTCACCAAATTGTGTTTTTCTAGGTTGAAGCGTTCGTCTACAGTAGCAGTTTTTATTTTTAGGTTTCACTCTGTTCTCTCCTATATAGATAGATGAATTTGGAACTCTAAATCCAACATGGTTTGTAGTAGCCTTTAAAACGTGAAAAAATAAAGGAGTTCTCAGTTTTGTCTGTATGGTTTGTTTCCTCTTCAAGTAGCCCTAGGCACAGACTGTGGAACAGCACTATCATTGAGAGGGGTTGCCAAGCTTCCAAGAAAACAGGAGTTTCTGAAATACCAGCAAATATTTTTTCACCCAATCTTGATGATACGTGGTGGTAATGATCACTACGCAAATCCCACTTGGCTCACCAAATTGTGTTCTTCTAGGTTGAAGCGTTCGTCTACAGAAGCAGTTTTTATATTTAGGTTTCACTCTCATCTCTCCTATATAGATAGATGAATTTTGAACTCTAAATCCAACATGGTTTGTATTAGCTCTTTGAAACTTGACAAAATAAAGGAGTTCTCAGTTTTGTCTTTATGGTTTGTTTCCTCTTCAAGTAACCCTAGGCACAGACTGTGGAAAAGCACTTATATTGAGATGGGTTGCCAAACTTCTAAGAAATAACGTGTTTCCAAAACAGCAGCAAACATTTTTTCACCCAATCTTGTTGATACGGGGTGGTAATGATCAGTACACAAATCCCACTTGGCTCACCAAATTGTGTTCTTCTAGGTTAAAGGGTTCATCTACAGCAGCAGTTCATGTATGTAGGTTTCACTCTGTTCTCTCTTATATAGATAGATGAATTTGGAACTCTATATCTAACATGGTTTGTAGTAGCTTTTTGAAACTTGACAAAATAAAGGAGTTCTCAGTTTAGTCTCTATGGTTTGTTTCCTCTTCAAGTAGCCCAAGGAACAGACTGTGGAAAAGCACTTTCATTGAGATGGTTTGCCAAGCTTCTAAGAAATAACGAGTTTCCGAAATACCAGCAAATATTTTTTCACCCAATCTTGATGATTCTTGGTGGTAATGATCAGTACACGAATCTCACTTGGCTCACCAAATTTTGTTCTTCTAGGTTGAAACGTTCGTCTACAGTAGCAGTTTTTATATTTAGGTTACACTCTGTTCTCTTCTATATAGATAGATGAATTTGGAACTCTATATCTAACATGGTTTGTAGTAGCTTTCTGAAACTTGACAAAATAAAGGAGTTCTCAGTTTTGTCTCTATGGTTTGTTTCCTCTTCAAGTAGCCCTAGGCACAGACTGTGGAAAAGTACTTTCATTGAGAGGGGTTGCCAAGCTTCTAAGAAATAAGGAATTTCGGTAATACCAGCAAATATTTTTTCACCCATTCTTGAAGATACTTCGTGGTAATGATCAGTACACAAATCCAACCTGGCTCACCAAATTTTGTTCTTCTAGGTTGAAGCGTTCCTCTACAGTAGCAGTTTTTATATTTAGGTTTCACTCTGTTCTCTCCTATATAGATAGATGAATTTGGAACTCTAAATGCAACATGGTTTGTAGTAGCTCTTTGAAACATGACAAAAAAAGGAGTTCTCCCTTTTGTCTCTATGGTTTGTTCCTCTTCAAGTTGCCCTAGGCACAGACTGTGGAAAAGCACTTTCATTGAGAGGGGTTTCCAAGCTTCTATGAAATAACGAGTTACCGAAATACCGGGATATATTTTTTCACCCAATCTTGATGATTTTTGGTGGTAATGATCAGAACACAAATCCCACTTGGCTCACCAAATTTTGTTATTGTTGTTTGAAACGTTAGTCTACATAAGCAGTTTTTATATTTAGGTTTCACTCTTTTCACTCTTTTATAGATAGATGAATTTGGAACTCCAAATGCAATATGGTTTGTAGTAGCTCTTTGAAACTTGACAAAATAAAGGAGTTCTCAGTTTTGTCTTTATGGTTTGATTCCTCTTCAAGTAGCCCTAGGCACAGACTGTGGAAAAGCACTTATATTGAGAGGGGTTGCCAAACTTCTAAGAAATAACGAGGTTCCAAAACAGCAACAAACATTTTTTCACCCAATCTTGTTGATACGTGGTGGTAATGATCAGTACACAAATCCCTCTTGGATCAACAAATTGTGTTCTTCTAGGTTGAAGCGTTCGTCTTCAGTAGCAGTTTTTATATTTAGCTTTCACTCTCATCTCTCCTATATAGATACATGAATTTGGAACTCTAAATCCAACATGGTTTGTAGTAGCTCTTTGAAACTTTACAAAATAAAGGAGATCCAGGTTTGTCTCATTGGTTTGTTTCCTCTTCAAGTAGCCCTAGGCACAGACTGTGGAAAAGCACTTTCATTGAGAGGGGTTGCCAAGCTTCTAAGAAATAACGAGTTTCCGAAATACCAGCAAATATTTTTTAACCCAATCTTGATGATACGTGGTGGTAATGATCAGTACACAAATCCCACTTGGCTCACCAAATTGTCTTCTTCTAGGTTTATGTGTTCGTCTACAGTAGCAGTTTTTATATTTAGTTTTCACTCTCATCTCTCCTATATAGAGAGATGAATTTGGAACTCTAAATCCAACATGGTTTGTAGTAGCTCTTTGAAACTTGACAAAATAAAGGAGTTCTCAGTTTTGTCTCTATGGATTGTTTCCTCTTCAAATAGAGCTAGGCACAGACTGTGGAAAAGCACTTTCATTGAGAGGGGTTGCCAAGCTTCAAAGAAATAACGAGTTTCCGAAATACCAGCGAATATTTTTTCACCCAATCTTGATGATACGTGGTGGTAATGGTCAGTACACAAATCCCACTTGGCTCACCAAATTGTGTTCATCTAGGTTGAAGCATTCGTCTACAGTAGCAGTTTTTATATTTAGGTTTCACTCTCATCTCTCCTATATAGATAGATGAATTTGGAACTCTAAATCGAACGTGGTTTGATTAGCTCTTTGAAACTTGAGAAAATAAAGGAATTCTCAGTTTTGTCTCCACGGTTTGTTTCCTCTTCAAGTAGCCCTAGGCACAGACTGTGGAAAAGCACTTATATTTAGAGGGGTTGCCAAGCTTCTAAGAAATAACGAGTTTCCAAAACACCAGCAAATATTTTGTCACCCAATCTTGATGATACATAGTGGTAATGATCAGTACACAAATCCCACTTGGCTCAACAAATTGTGTTCTTCTAGGTTGAAGCGTTCGTCTTCAGTAGCAGTTTTTATATTTAGGTTTCACTCTCATCTCTCCTATATAGATAGATGAATTTGGAACTCTAAATCCAACATGGTTTGTAGTAGCTCTTTGAAACTTGACAAAATAAAGGAGATCTCAGTTTTGTCTCTATGGTGTGTTTCCTCTTCTAGTAGCCCTAGGCACAGACTGTGGAAATGCACTTTCATTGAGAGGGGTTGCCAAGCTTCTAAGAAATAACGAGTTTCCGAAATACCAGCAAATATTTTTTCACCCAATCTTGATGATTCTTGGTGGTAATAATCAGTACGCAAATCCCACTTGGCTCACCAAATTTTGTTCTTCTAGGTTGAATCGTTCGTCTAGAGTAGCAATTTTTATATTTAGTTTTCACTCTCATCTCTCCTATATAGATAGATGAATTTGGAACTCTAAATCCAACATGGTTTGTAGTAGCTCTTTGAAACTTGACAAAAAAAGGGATTTCTCAGTTTTGTCTCTATGGTTTGTTTCCTCTTCAAGTAGCCCTAGGCACAGACTGTGAAAAAGCACTTACATTGAGAGGGGTTGCGAAGCTTCTAAGAAATAACGAGTTTCCGAAACACCAGCAACTATTTTTTCACCCAATCCTGATAATACTTGGTGGTAATGATCAGTACACAAATCCCACTTGGCTCACCAAATTGTGTTCTTCTAGTTTGAAGCGTTCGTCTACAGTAGCAGTTTTTATATTTAGGTTTCACTCTGTTCTCTCCTTTATAGATTGATGAATCTGGAACTCCAAATGCAACATGGTTTGTAGTAGCTCTTTGAAACTTGACAAAATAAAGGAGTTCTCAGTTTAGTCTCTATGGTTTGGTTCCTCGTAAAGTAGCCCTACCACAGAATGTGGAATAGCAATTTCATTAAGAGGGGTTGCCAAGCTTCTAAGAAATAAGGAATTTCGGTCATACCAGCAAATATTTTTTCACCCAATCTTGATGATACTTGGTGGTAATGATCAGTACTCAAATCCCACATGGCTCACCAAATTTTGTTCTTCTATGTTGAAGCATTTCTCTACAGTAGCAGTTTTTATATTTAGGTTTCACTCTGTTCTCTCCTATATAGTTAGATGAATTTGGAACTCTTAATCCAACATGGTTTGTAGTAGCTTTATGAAACATGACAAAATAAAGGAGTTCTCAGTTTTGTCTCTATGGTTTGTTTCCTCTTCAAGTAGACCTAGGCACAGACTGTGGAAAAGTACTTTCATTGAGAGGGGTTGCCAAGCTTCTAAGAAATAACGAGTTTCCGAAATACCAGCAAATAGTTTATCACCCAATCTTCATGATACGTGGTGGTAATGGTCAGTACACAAATCTCACTTGGCTCACCAAATTGTGTTCTTCTAGGTTAAAGGGTTCATCTACAGCAGCAGTTCATGTATGTAGGTTTCACTGTGTTCTCTCTTATATAGATAGATGAATTTGGAACTCTATATCTAACATGGTTTGTAGTAGCTTTTTGAAACTTGACAAAATAAAGGAGTTCTCAGTTTTGTCTCTATGGTTTGTTTCCTCTTCAAGTAGCCGTAGGCACAGACTGTGGAAAAGCACTTTCATTGAGAGGGGTTGCCAAGCTTCAAAGAAATAACGAGTTTCCGAAATACCAGCAAATATTTTTTCACCCAATCTTGATGATACGTGGTGGTAATGGTCAGTACACAAATCCCACTTGGCTCACCAAATTGTGTTCATCTAGTTTGAAGCATTCGTCTACAGTAGCAGTTTTTATATTTAGGTTTCACTCTCATCTCTCCTATATAGATAGATGAATTTGGAACTCTAAATCCAACATGGTTTGTAGTAGCTCTTTGAAACTTGACAAAATAAAGGAGATCTCAGTTTTGTCTCTATGGTTTGTTTGATCTTCAAGTAGCCCTAGGCACAGACTGTGGAAAAGCACTTCCATTGAGAGCGGTTGCCAAGCTTCTAAGAAATAACGAGTTTCCGAAATACCAGCAAATATTTTTTCACCCAATCTTGATGATTCTTGGTGGTAATGATCAGTACACAAATCCCACTTGGCTCACCAAATTGTGTTTTTCTAGGTTGAAGCGTTCGTCTACAGTAGCAGTTTTTATTTTTAGGTTTCACTCTGTTCTCTCCTATATAGATAGATGAATTTGGAACTCTAAATCCAACGTGGTTTGTAGTAGCCTTTGAAACTTGACAAATTAAAGGAGTTCTCAGTTTGGTCTCTGTGGTTTGTTTCCTCTTCAAGAAGCCCTAGGCACAGACTGTGGAACTGCACTATCATTGAGAAGGGTTGCCAAGCTTCCAAGAAAACAAGAGTTTCTGAAATACCAGCAAATATTTTTTTACCCAATCTTGATGATACGTGGTGGTAATGATCAGTACACAAATCCCACTTGGCTCACAAAATTGTGTTCTTCTAGGTTGAAGCTTTCGTCTATAGTAGCAGTTTTTATATTTAGGTTTCATTCTCATCTCTCCTATATAGATAGATGAATTTGGAACTCTAAATCCAACAAGGTTTGTAGTAGCTCTTTGAAACTTGACAAAATAAAGGATTTCTCAGTTTTGTCTTTATGGTTTGTTTGCTCTTCAAGTAGCCCTAGGCACAGACTGTGGAAAAGCACTTTCATTGAGAGGGGTTGCCAAGCTTCTAAGAATTAACGAGATTCCGAAATACCAGCAAATATTTTTTCACCCAATCTTGATGATTCTTGGTGGTAATAATCAGTACACAAATCCCACTTGGCTCACCAAATTGTGTTCTTCTAGGTTAAAGGGTTCTTCTACAGCAGCAGTTCATGTATGTAGGTTTCACTCTGTTCTCTCTTATATAGCTAGATGAATTTGGAACTCTATATCTAACATGGTTTGTAGTAGCTTTTTGAAACTTGACAAAATAAAGGAGTTCTCAGTTTAGTCTCTATGGTTTGTTTCCTCTTCAAGTAGCCCAAGGAAAAGACTGTGGAAAAGCACTTTCATTGAGTTGGTTTGCCTAGCTTCTAAGAAATAACGAGTTTCGGAAATACCAGCAAATATTTTTTAACCCAATCTTGATGATACGTGGTGGTAATGATCAGTACACAAACCCCACTTGGCTCACCAAATTGTGTTCTTCTAGGTTGAAGTGTTCGTCTACAGTAGCAGTTTTTATATTTTGGTTTCACTCTCATCTCTCCTATATAGAGAGATGTATTTGGAACTCTAAATCCAACATGGTTTGTAGTAGCTCTTTGAAACTTGACAAAATAAAGGAGTTCTCAGTTTTGTCTCTATGGTTTGTTTCCTCTTCAAGTAGCCCTAGGCACATACTGTGGAAAAGCACTTTCATTGAGAGGGGTTGCCAAGCTTCTAAGAAATAACGAGTTTCCGAAATACCAGCAAATATTTTTTCACCCAATCTTGATGATACGTGGTGGTAATCGTCAGTACACAAATCCCACTTGGCTCACCAAATTGTGTTCATCTAGGTTGAAGCATTCGTCTACAGTAGCAGTTTTTATATTTAGGTTTCACTCTCATCTCTCCTATATAGATAGATGAATTTGGAACTCTAAATAGAACGTGGTTTGAGTAGCTCTTTGAAACTTGAGAAAATAAAGGAATTCTCAGTTTTGTCTCCACGGTTTGTTTCCTCTTCAAGTAGCCCTAGGCACAGACTGTGGAAAAGCACTTTCATTGGGAGGGGTTGCCAAGCTTCTAAGAAATAACGAGTTTCCGAAATACCAGCAAATATTTTTTCACCCAATCTTGATGATTCTTGGTGGTAATGATCAGTACACAAATCCCACTTGGCTCACCAAATTGTGTTCTTCTTGGTTGAAACGTTCGTCTACAGAAGCAGTTTTTATATTTAGGTTTCACTCTGTTCTCTCCTATATAGATAGATGAATTTGGAACTCTAAATCCAACATGGTTTGTAGTAGCTCTTTGAAAATGACAAAATAAAGGAGTTCTCAGTTTTGTCTCTATGGTTTGTTTCCTCTTCAAGTAGCCCTAGGCACAGACTGTGGAAAAGTACTTTCATTGAGAGGGGTTGCCAAGCTTCTAAGAAATAACGAGTTTCCGAAATACCAGCAAATAGTTTATCACCCAATCTTCATGATACGTGGTGGTAATGATCAGTACACAAATCCCACTTGGCTCACCAAATTGTGTTCTTCTAGGTTGAAGCGTTCGTCTATAGTAGCAGTTTTTATATTTAGGTTTCACTCTCATCTCTCCTATATAGATAGATGAATTTGGAACTCTAAATCCAACGTGGTTTGTAGTAGCTCTTTGAAACTTGACAAAATATAGAAGTTCTCAGTTTGGCCTCTATGGTTTGTTTCCTCTTCAAGTAGCCCTAGGCACAGACTGTGGACAAGCACTTATATTGAGAGGGGTTGCCAAGCTTGTAAGAAATAACGAGATTCCAAAACACCAGGAAATATTTTTTCACACAATCTTGATGATACGTGGTGGTAATGATCAGTACACAAATCCCACTTGGCTCACCAAATTGTGTTCTTCTAGGTTGAAGCATTCGTCTTCAGTAGCAGTTTTTATATTTAGGTCTCACTCTCATCTCTCCTATATAGATAGATGAATTTGGAACTCTATATCTAACATGGTTTGTAGTAGCTTTTTGAAACTTGACAAAATAAAGGAGTTCTCAGTTTTGTCTCTATGGTTTGTTTCCTCTTCAAGTAGCCCTAGGCACAGACTGTAGAAAAGCACTTCCATTGAGAGCGGTTGCCAAGCTTCTAAGAAATAACGAGTTTCCGAAATACCAGCAAATATTTTTTCACCCAATCTTGATGATACGTGGTGGTAATGATCAGTATACAAATCCCACTTGGCTCACCAAATTGTGTTCCTCTGGTTGAAGCGTTCGGCCACAGTAGCAGTTTTTACATTTAGGTTTCCCTCTGTTCTCTCCTATATACATAGATGAATTTGGAACTCTAAATCCAACATGGGTTGTAGTAGCTATTTGAAACTTGACAAAATAAATTAGTTCTCAGTTTTGTCTTTATGGTTTGTTTCCTCTTCAAGTAGCCCTAGGCACAGACTGTGAAAAAGCACTTAAATTGAGAGTGGCTGCGAAGCTTCTAAGAAATAACGAGTTTCCGAAATACCAGCAAATATTTTTTCACCCAAACTTGATGATACTTGGTGGTAATGATCAGTACACAAATCCCACTTGGCTCACAAAATTGTGTTCTTCTAGGTTGAAGCGTTCGTCTAGAGTAGCAATTTTTATATTTAGGTTTCACTCTCATCTTTCCTATATAGATAGATGAATTTGGAATTCTAAATCCAACATGGTTTGTAGTAGCTCTTTGAAACTTGACAAAATAAAGGAGTTCTCAGTTTTGTCTCTATGGTTCGTTTCCTCTTCAAGTAGCCCTAGGCACAGACTGTGGAAAAGCACTTTCATTGAGAGGGGTTGCCAATCTTCTAAGAAATAACAAGTTACCGAAATACCGGGATATATTTTTTCACCCAATCTTGATGATTGTTGGTGGTAATGATCAGTACACAAATCCCACTTTCTCACCAAATTTTGTTCTTCTTGGTTGAAACGTTCGTCTACAGAAGCAGTTTTTGTATTTAGGTTTCACTCTGTTCTCTCCTTTATAGATAGATGAATTTGGAACTCCAAATGCAACATGGTTTGTAGTAGCTCTTTGAAACTTGAGAAAATAAAAGAGTTCTCAGTTTAGTCTCTATGGTTTGTTTCCTCTTCAAGTAGCCCTAGGCACATACTGCTGAAAAGCACTTTCATTGAGAGGGGTTGCCAAGCTTCTAAGAAATAACGAGTTTCCGAAGTACCAGCAAATATTTTTTCACCCAATATTGATGATACGTGGTTGTAATGATCAGTACACAAATCCCACTTGGCTCACCAAATTTGTTCTTCTAGGTTGAAGCGTTCGTCTACAGTTGCAGTTTTTATATTTAGGTTTCACTCTGTTCTCTCCTATATAGATAGATGAATTTGGAACTCTAAATCCAACATGGTTTGTAGTAGCTCTTTGAAACTTCACAAAATAAAGGAGTTCTCAGTTTAATATCTATGGCTTGTTTCCTCTTCAAGTAACCCTAGGCAGAGCCTTTGGAAAAGCACTTTCATTAAGAGGGTTTGCCAAGCTTCCAAGAAATTACGAGTTTCCGAAATACCAGCAAATATTTTTTTCACCCAATCTTGATGATACGTGGTGGTAATGATCAGTACACAAATTCCCCTTGGTTCACCAAATTGTGTTCTTCTAGGTTGAAGCGTTCGTCCACAGTAATAGTTTTTATATTTAGTTTTCCCTCTGTTCTCTCCTATATAGATAGATGAATTTGGAACTCTAAATCCTACATGGTTTGTAGTAGCGCTTTGAAACTTGACAAAATAAAGGAGTTCTCAGTTTTGTCTCCATGGTTTGTTTCCTCTTCAAGTAGCCCTAGGCACAGACTTTGGAAAAGCACTTACATTGAGAGGGGTTGCCAATCTTCTAAGAAATAACGAGTTTCCAAAACACCAGGAAATATTTTTTCACTGAATCTTGAAGATACGTGGTGGTAATGATCAGTACACAAATCCCACTTGGCTCTCCAAATTGTGTTCTTCTATGTTGAAGCGTTCGTCTACAGTAGCAGTTTTTATATTTAGGTTTCACTCTCATCTCTTCTATAGAGATAGATGAATTTGGAACTCTAAATCCAACATGGTTTGTAGTAGCTCTTTGAAACTTGACAAAATAAAGGAGATCTCAGTTTTGTCTCTATGGTTTGTTTGATCTTCAAGTAGCCCTAGGCACAGACTGTGGAAAAGCACTTCCATTGAGAGCGGTTGCCAAGCTTCTAAAAAATAACGAGTTTCCGAAATACCAGCAAATATTTTTTCACCCAATCTTGATGATTCTTGGTGGTAATGATCAGTACACAAATTACACTTGGCTCACCAAATTGTGTTTTTCTATGTTGAAGCGTTCGTCTACAGTAGCAGTTTTTATTTTTAGGTTTCACTCTGTTCTCTCCTATATAGATAGATGAATTTGGAACTCTAAATCCAACGTGGTTTGTAGTAGCCTTTGAAACTTGACAAATTAAAGGAGTTCTCAGTTTGGTCTCTGTGGTTTGTTTCCTCTTCAAGAAGCCCTAGGCACAGACTGTGGAACTGCACTATCATTGAGAAGGGTTGCCAAGCTTCCAAGAAAACAAGAGTTTCTGAAATACCAGCAAATATTTTTTTACCCAATCTTGTTGATACGTGGTGGTAATGATCAGTACACAAATCCCACTTGGCTCACAAAATTGTGTTCTTCTAGGTTGAAGCTTTCGTCTATAGTAGCAGTTTTTATATTTAGGTTTCATTCTCATCTCTCCTATATAGATAGATGAATTTGGAACTCTAAATCCAACAAGGTTTGTAGTAGCTCTTTGAAACTTGACAAAATAAAGGATTTCTCAGTTTTGTCTTTATGGTTTGTTTGCTCTTCAAGTAGCCCTAGACACAGACTGTGGAAAAGCACTTATATTGAGAGGGATTGCCAAACTTCTAAGAAATAACGAGTTTCCAAAACAGCAGCAAACATTTTTTCACCCAATCTTGGTGATACGTGGTGGTAATGATCAGTACACAAATCCCACTTGGATCAACAAATTGTGTTCTTCTAGGTTGAAGCGTTCGTCTTCAGTTGCAGTTTTTATATTTAGCTTTCACTCTCATCTCTCCTATATAGATACATGAATTTGGAACTCTAAATCCAACATGGTTTGTAGTAGCTCTTTGAAACTTTACAAAATAAAGGAGATCTCAGTTTTTTCTCATTGGTTTATTTCCTCTTCAAGTAGCCCTAGGCACAGACTGTGGAAAACCACTTTCATTGAGAGGGGTTGCCAAGCTTCTAAGAATTAACGAGATTCCGAAATACCAGCAAATATTTTTTCACCCAATCTTGATGATTCTTGGTGGTAATAATCAGTACACAAATCCCACTTGGCTCACCAAATTGTGTTCTTCTAGGTTAAAGGGTTCATCTACAGCAGCAGTTCATGTATGTAGGTTTCACTCTGTTCTCTCTTATATAGCTAGATGAATTTGGAACTCTATATCTAACATGGTTTGTAGTAGCTTTTTGAAACTTGACAAAATAAAGGAGTTCTCAGTTTAGTCTCTATGGTTTGTTTCCTCTTCAAGTAGCCCAAGGAAAAGACTGTGGAAAAGCACTTTCATTGAGATGGTTTGCCAAGCTTCTAAGAAATAACGAGTTTCCGAAATACCAGCAAATATTTTTTAACCAATCTTGATGATACGTGGTGGTAATGATCAGTACACAAACCCCACTTGGCTCACCAAATTGTGTTCTTCTAGGTTGAAGTGTTCGTCTACAGTAGCAGTTTTTATATTTAGGTTTCACTCTCATCTCTCCTATATAGAGAGATGAATTTGGAACTCTAAATCCAACATGGTTTGTAGTAGCTCTTTGAAACTTGACAAAATAAAGAGTTCTCAGTTTTGTCTCTATGGTTTGTTTCCTCTTCAAGTAGCCCTAGGCGCAGACTGTGGAAAAGCCACTTTCATTGAGAGGGGTTGCCAAGCTTCTAAGAAATAACGAGTTTCCGAAATACCAGCAAATATTTTTTCACCCAATCTTGATGATACGTGGTGGTAATGGTCAGTACACAAATCCCACTTGGCTCACCAAATTGTGTTCATCTAGGTTGAAGCATTCGTCTACAGTAGCAGTTTTTATATTTAGGTTTCACTCTCATCTCTCCTATATAGATAGATGAATTTGGAACTCTAAATCGAACGTGGTTTGAGTAGCTCTTTGAAACTTGAGAAAATAAAGAAATTCTCAGTTTTGTCTCCACGGTTTGTTTCCTCTTCAAGTAGCCCTAGGCACAGACTGTGGAAAAGCACTTTCATTGGGAGGGGTTGCCAAGCTTCTAAGAAATAACGAGTTTCCAAAACACCAGCAAATATTTTTTCACGCAATCTTGATGATACATAGTGGTAATGATCAGTACACAAATCCCACTTGGCTCACCAAATTTTGTTCTTCTAGGTTGAAGCTTTCGTCTAGAGTAGCAATTTATATATTTAGGTTTCACTCTCATCTCTCCTATATAGATAGATGAATTTGGAACTCTAAATCCAACATGGTTTGTAGTAGCTCTTTGAAACTTGACAAAAAAAAAGGATTTCTCAGTTTTTTCTCTATGGTTTGTTTCCTCTTGAAGTACCCCTAGGCACAGACTGTGAAAAAGCACTTTCATTGAGAGGGGTTGCCAATCTTCTAAGAAACAACAAGTTACCGAAATACCGGGATATATTTTTTCACCCAATCTTGATGATTCTTGGTGGTAATGATCAGTACACAAATCCCACTTGGCTCACCAAATTGTGTTCTTCTTGGTTGAAACGATCGTCTACAGAAGCAGTTTTTATTTTTAGGTTTCACTCTGTTCTCTCCTATATAGATAGATGAATTTGGAACTCTAAATCCAACATGGTTTGTATTAGCTCTTTGAAACATGACAAAATAAAGGAGTTCTCAGTTTGTCTCTATGGTTTGTTTCCTCTTCAAGTAGCCCTAGGCACAGACTGTGGAAAAGTACTTTCATTGAGAGGGGTTGCCAAGCTTCTAAGAAATAACGAGTTTCCGAAATACCAGCAAATAGTTTATCACCCAATCTTCATGATACGTGGTGGTAATGGTCAGTACACAAATCCCACTTGGCTCACAAAATTGTGTTCTTCTAGGTTGAAGCTTTCGTCTATAGTAGCAGTTTTTATATTTAGGTTTCATTCTCATCTCTCCTATATAGATAGATGAATTTGGAACTCTAAATCCAACAAGGTTTGTAGTAGCTCTTTGAAACTTGACAAAATAAAGGATTTCTCAGTTTTGTCTTTATGGTTTGTTTGCTCTTCAAGTAGCCCTAGGCACAGACTGTGGAAAAGCACTTATATTGAGAGGGATTGCCAAACCTTCTAAGAAATAACGAGTTTCCAAAACAGCAGCAAACATTTTTTCACCCAATCTTGGTGATACGTGGTGGTAATGATCAGTACACAAATCCCACTTGGATCAACAAATTGTGTTCTTCTAGGTTGAAGCGTTCGTCTTCAGTTGCAGTTTTTATATTTAGCTTTCACTCTCATCTCTCCTATATAGATACATGAATTTGGAACTCTAAATCCAACATGGTTTGTAGTAGCTCTTTGAAACTTTACAAAATAAAGGAGATCTCAGTTTTTTCTCATTGGTTTATTTCCTCTTCAAGTAGCCCTAGGCACAGACTGTGGAAAACCACTTTCATTGAGAGGGGTTGCCAAGCTTCTAAGAATTAACGAGATTTCCCGAAATACCAGCAAATATTTTTTCACCCAATCTTGATGATTCTTGGTGGTAATAATCAGTACACAAATCCCACTTGGCTCACCAAATTGTGTTCTTCTAGGTTAAAGGGTTCATCTACAGCAGCAGTTCATGTATGTAGGTTTCACTCTGTTCTCTCTTATATAGCTAGATGAATTTGGAACTCTATATCTAACATGGTTTGTAGTAGCTTTTTGAAACTTGACAAAAATAAAGGAGTTCTCAGTTTAGTCTCTATGGTTTGTTTCCTCTTCAAGTAGCCCAAGGAAAAGACTGTGGAAAAGCACTTTCATTGAGATGGTTTGCCAAGCTTCTAAGAAATAACGAGTTTCCGAAATACCAGCAAATATTTTTTAACCCAATCTTGATGATACGTGGTGGTAATGATCAGTACACAAACCCCACTTGGCTCACCAAATTGTGTTCTTCTAGGTTGAAGTGTTCGTCTACAGTAGCAGTTTTTATATTTAGGTTTCACTCTCATCTCTCCTATATAGAGAGATGAATTTGGAACTCTAAATCCAACATGGTTTGTAGTAGCTCTTTGAAACTTGACAAAATAAAGGAGTTCTCAGTTTTGTCTCTATGGTTTGTTTCCTCTTCAAGTAGCCCTAGGCGCAGACTGTGGAAAAGCACTTTCATTGAGAGGGGTTGCCAAGCTTCTAAGAAATAACGAGTTTCCGAAATACCAGCAAATATTTTTTCACCCAATCTTGATGATACGTGGTGGTAATGGTCAGTACACAAATCCCACTTGGCTCACCAAATTGTGTTCATCTAGGTTGAAGCATTCGTCTACAGTAGCAGTTTTTATATTTAGGTTTCACTCTCATCTCTCCTATATAGATAGATGAATTTGGAACTCTAAATCGAACGTGGTTTGAGTAGCTCTTTGAAACTTGAGAAAATAAAGAAATTCTCAGTTTTGTCTCCACGGTTTGTTTCCTCTTCAAGTAGCCCTAGGCACAGACTGTGGAAAAGCACTTTCATTGGGAGGGGTTGCCAAGCTTCTAAGAAATAACGAGTTTCCAAAACACCAGCAAATATTTTTTCACGCAATCTTGATGATACATAGTGGTAATGATCAGTACACAAATCCCACTTGGCTCACCAAATTTTGTTCTTCTAGGTTGAAGCTTTCGTCTAGAGTAGCAATTTATATATTTAGGTTTCACTCTCATCTCTCCTATATAGATAGATGAATTTGGAACTCTAAATCCAACATGGTTTGTAGTAGCTCTTTGAAACTTGACAAAAAAAAGGATTTCTCAGTTTTTTCTCTATGGTTTGTTTCCTCTTGAAGTACCCCTAGGCACAGACTGTGAAAAAGCACTTTCATTGAGAGGGGTTGCCAATCTTCTAAGAAACAACAAGTTACCGAAATACCGGGATATATTTTTTCTCCCAATCTTGATGATTCTTGGTGGTAATGATCAGTACACAAATCCCACTTGGCTCACCAAATTGTGTTCTTCTTGGTTGAAACGTTCGTCTACAGAAGCAGTTTTTATTTTTTAGGTTTCACTCTGTTCTCTCCTATATAGATAGATGAATTTGGAACTCTAAATCCAACATGGTTTGTAGTAGCTCTTTGAAACATGACAAAATAAAGGAGTTCTCAGTTTGTCTCTATGGTTTGTTTCCTCTTCAAGTAGCCCTAGGCACAGACTGTGGAAAAGTACTTTCATTGAGAGGGGTTGCCAAGCTTCTAAGAAATAACGAGTTTCCGAAATACCAGCAAATAGTTTATCACCCAATCTTCATGATACGTGGTGGTAATGGTCAGTACACAAATCCCACTTGGCTCACAAAATTGTGTTCTTCTAGGTTGAAGCTTTCGTCTATAGTAGCAGTTTTTATTTTTAGGTTTCATTCTCATCTCTCCTATATAGATAGAAGAATTTTGGAACTCTAAATCCAACAAGGTTTGTAGTAGCTCTTTGAAACTTGACAAAATAAAGGATTTCTCAGTTTTGTCTTTATGGTTTGTTTGCTCTTCAAGTAGCCCTAGGCACAGACTGTGGAAAAGCACTTATATTGAGAGGGATTGCCAAACTTCTAAGAAATAACGAGTTTCCAAAACAGCAGCAAACATTTTTTCACCCAATCTTGGTGATACGTGGTGGTAATGATCAGTACACAAATCCCACTTGGATCAACAAATTGTGTTCTTCTAGGTTGAAGCGTTCGTCTTCAGTTGCAGTTTTTATATTTAGCTTTCACTCTCATCTCTCCTATATAGATACATGAATTTGGAACTCTAAATCCAACATGGTTTGTAGTAGCTCTTTGAAACTTTACAAAATAAAGGAGATCTCAGTTTTTTTCCCATTGGTTTATTTCCTCTTCAAGTAGCCCTAGGCACAGACTGTGGAAAACCACTTTCATTGAGAGGGGTTGCCAAGCTTCTAAGAATTAACGAGATTCCGAAATACCAGCAAATATTTTTCACCCAATCTTGATGATTCTTGGTGGTAATAATCAGTACACAAATCCCACTTGGCTCACCAAATTGTGTTCTTCTAGGTTAAAGGGTTCATCTACAGCAGCAGTTCATGTATGTAGGTTCACTCTGTTCTCTCTTATATAGCTAGATGAATTTGGAACTCTAAATCCAACATGGTTTGTAGTAGCTCTTTGAAACATGACAAAATAAAGGAGTTCTCAGTTTGTCTCTATGGTTTGTTTCCTCTTCAAGTAGCCCTAGGCACAGACTGTGGAAAAGTACTTTCATTGAGAGGGGTTGCCAAGCTTCTAAGAAATAACGAGTTTCCGAAATACCAGCAAATAGTTTATCACCCAATCTTCATGATACGTGGTGGTAATGGTCAGTACACAAATCCCACTTGGCTCACCAAATTGTGTTCTTCTAGGTTGAAGCGTTCGTCTATAGTAGCAGTTTTTATATTTAGGTTTCACTCTCATCTCTCCTATATAGATAGATGAATTTGGAACTCTAAATCCAACGTGGTTTGTAGTAGCTCTTTGAAACTTGACAAAATAAAGGAGTCCTCAGTTTGGCCTCTATGGTTTGTTTCCTCTTCCAGTAGCCCTAGGCACAGACTGTGGACAAGCACTTATATTGAGAGGGGTTGCCAAGCTTGTAAGAAATAACGAGATTCCAAAACACCAGGAAATATTTTTTCACACAATCTTGATGATACGTGGTGGTAATGATCAGTACACAAATCCCACTTGGCTCACCAAATTGGTGTTCTTCTAGGTTGAAGCATTCGTCTTCAGTAGCAGTTTTTATATTTAGGTCTCACTCTCATCTCTCCTATATAGATAGATGAATTTGGAACTCTATATCTAACATGGTTTGTAGTAGCTTTTTGAAACTTGACAAATAAAGGAGTTCTCAGTTTTGTCTCTATGGTTTGTTTCCTCTTCAAGTAGCCCTAGGCACAGACTGTGGAAAAGCACTTCCATTGAGAGCGGTTGCCAAGCTTCTAAGAAATAACGAGTTTCCGAAATACCAGCAAATATTTTTTCACCCAATCTTGACGATACGTGGTGGTAATGATCAGTATACAAATCCCACTTGGCTCACCAAATTGTGTTCCTCTGGTTGAAGCGTTCGGCCACAGTAGCAGTTTTTACATTTAGGTTTCCCTCTGTTCTCTCCTATATACATAGATGAATTTGGAACTCTAAATCCAACATGGTTTGTAGTAGCTATTTGAAACTTGACAAAATAAAGGAGTTCTCAGTTTTGTCTTTATGGTTTGTTTCCTCTTCAAGTAGCCCTAGGCACAGACTGTGAAAAAGCACTTACATTGAGAGTGGCTGCGAAGCTTCTAAGAAATAACGAGTTTCCGAAATACCAGCAAATATTTTTTCACCCAAACTTGATGATACGTGGTGGTAATGATCAGTACACAAATCCCACTTGGCTCACAAATTGTGTTCTTCTAGGTTGAAGCGTTCGTCTAGAGTAGCAATTTTTATATTTAGGTTTCACTCTCATCTCTCCTATATAGATAGATGAATTTGGAACTCTAAATCCAACATGGTTTGTAGTAGCTCTTTGAAACTTGACAAAATAAAGGAGTTCTCAGTTTTGTCTCTATGGTTCGTTTCCTCTTCAAGTAGCCCTAGGCACAGACTGTGGAAAAGCACTTTCATTGAGAGTTGTTGCCAATCTTCTAAGAAATAACAAGTTACCGAAATACCGGGATATATTTTTTCACCCAATCTTGATGATTCTGGTGGTAATGATCAGTACACAAATCCCACTTTCTCACCAAATTTTGTTCTTGGTTGAAACGTTCGTCTACAGAAGCAGTTTTTATATTTAGGTTTCACTCTGTTCTCTCCTTTATAGATAGATGAATTTGGAACTCCAAATGCAACATGGTTTGTAGTAGCTCTTTGAAACTTGAGAAAATAAAGGAGTTCTCAGTTTAGTCTCTATGGTTTGTTTCCTCTTCAAGTAGCCCTAGGCACAGACTGCTGAAAAGCACTTTCATTGAGAGGGGTTGCCAAGCTTCTAAGAAATAACGAGTTTCCGAAGTACCAGCAAATATTTTATCACCCAATATTGATGATACGTGGTTGTAATGATCAGTACACAAATCCCACTTGGCTCACCAAATTTGTTCTTCTAGGTTGAAGCGTTCGTCTACAGTAGCAGTTTTTATATTTAGGTTTCACTCTGTTCTCTCCTATATAGATAGATGCATTTGGAACTCTAAATCCAACATGGTTTGTAGTAGCTCTTTGAAACTTCACAAAATAAAGGAGTTCTCAGTTTAATATCTATGGCTTGTTTCCTCTTCAAGTAGCCCTAGGCAGAGCCTGTGGAAAAGCACTTTCATTAAGAGGGTTTGCCAAGCTTCCAAGAAATTACGAGTTTCCGAAATACCAGCAAAGATTTTTTTCACCCAATCTTGATGATACGTGGTGGTAATGATCAGTACACAAATTCCCCTTGGTTCACCAAATTGTGTTCTTCTAGGTTGAAGCGTTCGTCCACAGTAATAGTTTTTATATTTAGGTTTCCCTCTGTTCTCTCCTATATAGACAGATGAATTTGGAACTCTAAATCCTACATGGTTTGTAGTAGCGCTTTGAAACTTGACAAAATAAAGGAGTTCTCAGTTTTGTCTCCATGGTTTGTTTCCTCTTCAAGTAGCCCTAGGCACAGACTTTGGAAAAGCACTTACATTGAGAGGGGTTGCCAATCTTCTAAGAAATAACGAGTTTCCAAAACACCAGCAAATATTTTTTCACTGAATCTTGAAGATACGTGGTGGTAATGATCAGTACACAAATCCCACTTGGCTCTCCAAATTGTGTTCTTCTATGTTGAAGCGTTCGTCTACAGTAGCAGTTTTTATATTTAGGTTTCACTCTCATCTCTTCTATAGAGATAGATGAATTTGGAACTCTAAATCCAACATGGTTTGTAGTAGCTCTTTGAAACTTGACAAAATAAAGGAGATCTCAGTTTTGTCTCTATGGTTTGTTTGATCTTCAAGTAGCCCTAGGCACAGACTGTGGAAAAGCACTTCCATTGAGAGCGGTTGCCAAGCTTCTAAGAAATAACGAGTTTCCGAAATACCAGCAAATATTTTTTCACCCAATCTTGATGATACGTGGTGGTAATGATCAGTATACAAATCCCACTTGGCCCACCAAATTGTGTTCTTCTGGTTGAAGCGTTCGTCCAAGAAGCAGTTTTTAAATTTAGGTTTCCCTCTGTTCTCTCCTATATAGATAGATGAATTTGGAACTCTAAATCCAACATGGTTTGTAGTAGCTATTTGAAACTTGACAAAATAAAGGATGTCTCAGTTTTGTCTCTTTGGTTTGTTTCCTCTTCAAGTAGCCCTAGGCACAGTATGTGAAAAAGCACTTCCATTGAGAGCGGTTGCCAAGCTTCTAAGAAATAACGAGTTTCCGAAATACCAGCAACTATTTTTTCACCCAATATTGATGATTCTTGGTGGTAATGATCAGTACACAAATCCCACTTGGCTCACCAAATTGTGTTCTTCTAGTTTGAAGCGTTCGTCTACAGTAGCAGTTTTTATATTTAGGTTCACTCTCATCTCTCCTAAATAGATAGATGAATTTGGAACTCTAAATCCAACATGGTTTGTAGTAGCTCTTTGAAACTTGACAAAATAAAGGAGTTCTCAGTTTTGTCTCTATGGTTTGTTTCCTCTTCAAGTAGACCTAGGCACAGACTGTGGAAAAGCACTTTCATTGGGAGGGGTGGCCAAGCTTCTAAGAAATAACTAGTTTCCGAAATACCAGCAAATATTTTTTCACCCAATCTTGATGATACGTGGTGGTAATGATCAGTACACAAATCCCACTTGGCTCACAAAATTGTGTTCTTCTAGGTTGAAGCGTTCGTCTAGAGTAGCAATTTTTATATTTAGGTTTCACTCTCATCGCTCCTATATAGATAGATTAATTTGGAACTCTAAATCCAACATGGTTTGTAGTAGCTCTTTGAAACTTGACAAAATAAAGGAGTTCTCAGTTTTGTCTCTATGGTTCGTTTCCTCTTCAAGTAGCCCTAGGCACAGACTGTGGAAAAGCACTTTCATTGAGAGGGGTTGCCAATCTTCTAAGAAAAACAAGTTACCGAAATACTGGGATATATTTTTTCACCCAATCTTGATGATTCTTGGTGGTAATGATCAGTACACAAATCCCACTTGGCTCACCAAATTTTGTTCTTCTTGGTTGAAACGTTCGTCTACAGAAGTAGTTTTTATATTTAGGTTTCACTCTGTTCTCTCTTTTATAGATAGATGAATTTGGAACTCCAAATGCAACATGGTTTGTAGTAGCTCTTTGAAACTTGAGAAAACAAAGGAGTTCTCAGTTTAGTCTCTATGGTTTGTTTCCTCTTCAAGTAGCCCAAGGAAAAGACTGTGGAAAAGCACTTTCATTGAGATGGTTTGCCAAGCTTCTAAGAAATAACGAGTTTCCGAAATACCAGCAAATATTTTTTAACCCAATCTTGATGATACGTGGTGGTAATGATCAGTACACAAACCCCACTTGGCTCACCAAATTGTGTTCTTCTAGATTGAAGTGTTCGTCTACAGTAGCAGTTTTTATATTTAGGTTTCACTCTCATCTCTCCTATATAGAGAGATGAATTTGGAACTCTAAATCCAACATGGTTTGTAGTAGCTCTTTGAAACTTGACAAAATAAAGGAGTTCTCAGTTTTGTCTCTATGGTTTGATTCCTCTTCAAGTAGCCCTAGGCGCAGACTGTGGAAAAGCACTTTCATTGAGAGGGGTTGCCAAGCTTCTAAGAAATAACGAGTTTCCGAAATACCAGCAAATATTTTTTCACCCAATCTTGATGATACGTGGTGGTAATGGTCAGTACACAAATCCCACTTGGCTCACCAAATTGTGTTCATCTAGGTTGAAGCATTCGTCTACAGTAGCAGTTTTTATATTTAGGTTTCACTCTCATCTCTCCTATATAGATAGATGAATTTGGAACTCTAAATCGAACGTGGTTTGAGTAGCTCTTTGAAACTTGAGAAAATAAAGAAATTCTCAGTTTTGTCTCCACGGTTTGTTTCCTCTTCAAGTAGCCCTAGGCACAGACTGTGGAAAAGCACTTTCATTGGGAGGGGTTGCCAAGCTTCTAAGAAATAACGAGTTTCCAAAACACCAGCAAATATTTTTTTCACGCAATCTTGATGATACATAGTTTTAATGATCAGTACACAAATCCCACTTGGCTCACCAAATTTTGTTCTTCTAGGTTGAAGCTTTCGTCTAGAGTAGCAATTTATATATTTAGGTTTCACTCTCATCTCTCCTATATAGATAGATGAATTTGGAACTCTAAATCCAACATGGTTTGTAGTAGCTCTTTGAAACTTGACAAAAAAAAGGATTTCTCAGTTTTTTCTCTATGGTTTGTTTCCTCTTGAAGTACCCCTAGGCACAGACTGTGAAAAAGCACTTCCATTGAGAGGGGTTGCCAATCTTCTAAGAAACAACAAGTTACCGAAATACCGGGATATATTTTTCACCCAATCTTGATGATTCTTGGTGGTAATGATCAGTACACAAATCCCACTTGGCTCACCAAATTGTGTTCTTCTTGGTTGAAACGTTCGTCTACAGAAGCAGTTTTTATTTTTAGGTTGCACTCTGTTCTCTCCTATATAGATAGATGAATTTGGAACTCTAAATCCAACATGGTTTGTAGTAGCTCTTTGAAACATGACAAAATAAAGGAGTTCTCAGTTTGTCTCTATGGTTTGTTTCCTCTTCAAGTAGCCCTAGGCACAGACTGTGGAAAAGTACTTTCATTGAGAGGGGTTGCCAAGCTTCTAAGAAATAACGAGTTTCCGAAATACCAGCAAATAGTTTATCACCCAATCTTCATGATACGTGGTGGTAATGGTCAGTACACAAATCCCACTTGGCTCACCAAATTGTGTTCTTCTAGGTTGAAGCGTTCGTCTATAGTAGCAGTTTTTATATTTAGGTTTCACTCTCATCTCTCCTATATAGATAGATGAATTTTGGAACTCTAAATCCAACGTGGTTTGTAGTAGCTCTTTGAAACTTGACAAAATAAAGGAGTCCTCAGTTTGGCCTCTATGGTTTGTTTCCTCTTCCAGTAGCCCTAGGCACAGACTGTGGACAAGCACTTATATTGAGAGGGGTTGCCAAGCTTGTAAGAAATAACGAGATTCCAAAACACCAGGAAATATTTTTTCACACAATCTTGATGATACGTGGTGGTAATGATCAGTACACAAATCCCACTTGGCTCACCAAATTGTGTTCTTCTAGGTTGAAGCATTCGTCTTCAGTAGCAGTTTTTATATTTAGGTCTCACTCTCATCTCTCCTATATAGATAGATGAATTTGGAACTCTATATCTAACATGGTTTGTAGTAGCTTTTTGAAACTTGACAAATAAAGGAGTTCTCAGTTTTGTCTCTATGGTTTGTTTTCCTCTTCAAGTAGCCCTAGGCACAGACTGTGGAAAAGCACTTCCATTGAGAGCGGTTGCCAAGCTTCTAAGAAATAACGAGTTTCCGAAATACCAGCAAATATTTTTTCACCCAATCTTGACGATACGTGGTGGTAATGATCAGTATACAAATCCCACTTGGCTCACCAAATTGTGTTCCTCTGGTTGAAGCGTTCGGCCACAGTAGCAGTTTTTACATTTAGGTTTCCCTCTGTTCTCTCCTATATACATAGATGAATTTGGAACTCTAAATCCAACATGGTTTGTAGTAGCTATTTGAAACTTGACAAAATAAAGGAGTTCTCAGTTTTGTCTTTATGGTTTGTTTCCTCTTCAAGTAGCCCTAGGCACAGACTGTGAAAAAGCACTTACATTGAGAGTGGCTGCGAAGCTTCTAAGAAATAACGAGTTTCCGAAATACCAGCAAATATTTTTTCACCCAAACTTGATGATACGTGGTGGTAATGATCAGTACACAAATCCCACTTGGCTCACAAAATTGTGTTCTTCTAGGTTGAAGCGTTCGTCTAGAGTAGCAATTTTTATATTTAGGTTTCACTCTCATCTCTCCTATATAGATAGATGAATTTGGAACTCTAAATCCAACATGGTTTGTAGTAGCTCTTTGAAACTTGACAAAATAAAGGAGTTCTCAGTTTTGTCTCTATGGTTCGTTTCCTCTTCAAGTAGCCCTAGGCACAGACTGTGGAAAAGCACTTTCATTGAGAGTTGTTGCCAATCTTCTAAGAAATAACAAGTTACCGAAATACCGGGATATATTTTTCACCCAATCTTGATGATTCTTGGTGGTAATGATCAGTACACAAATCCCACTTTCTCACCAAATTTTGTTCTTGGTTGAAACGTTCGTCTACAGAAGCAGTTTTATATTTAGGTTTCACTCTGTTCTCTCCTTTATAGATAGATGAATTTGGAACTCCAAATGCAACATGGTTTGTAGTAGCTCTTTGAAACTTGAGAAAATAAAGGAGTTCTCAGTTTAGTCTCTATGGTTTGTTTCCTCTTCAAGTAGCCCTAGGCACAGACTGCTGAAAAGCACTTTCATTGAGAGGGGTTGCCAAGCTTCTAAGAAATAACGAGTTTCCGAAGTACCAGCAAATATTTTATCACCCAATATTGATGATACGTGGTTGTAATGATCAGTACACAAATCCCACTTGGCTCACCAAATTTGTTCTTCTAGGTTGAAGCGTTCGTCTACAGTAGCAGTTTTTATATTTAGGTTTCACTCTGTTCTCTCCTATATAGATAGATGAATTTGGAACTCTAAATCCAACATGGTTTGTAGTAGCTCTTTGAAACTTCACAAAATAAAGGAGTTCTCAGTTTAATATCTATGGCTTGTTTCCTCTTCAAGTAGCCCTAGGCAGAGCCTGTGGAAAAGCACTTTCATTAAGAGGGTTTGCCAAGCTTCCAAGAAATTACGAGTTTCCGAAATACCAGCAAAGATTTTTTTCACCCAATCTTGATGATACGTGGTGGTAATGATCAGTACACAAATTCCCCTTGGTTCACCAAATTGTGTTCTTCTAGGTTGAAGCGTTCGTCCACAGTAATAGTTTTTATATTTAGGTTTCCCTCTGTTCTCTCCTATATAGACAGATGAATTTGGAACTCTAAATCCTACATGGTTTGTAGTAGCGCTTTGAAACTTGACAAAATAAAGGAGTTCTCAGTTTTGTCTCCATGGTTTGTTTCCTCTTCAAGTAGCCCTAGGCACAGACTTTGGAAAAGCACTTACATTGAGAGGGGTTGCCAATCTTCTAAGAAATAACGAGTTTCCAAAACACCAGCAAATATTTTTTCACTGAATCTTGAAGATACGTGGTGGTAATGATCAGTACACAAATCCCACTTGGCTCTCCAAATTGTGTTCTTCTATGTTGAAGCGTTCGTCTACAGTAGCAGTTTTTATATTTAGGTTTCACTCTCATCTCTTCTATAGAGATAGATGAATTTGGAACTCTAAATCCAACATGGTTTGTAGTAGCTCTTTGAAACTTGACAAAATAAAGGAGATCTCAGTTTTGTCTCTATGGTTTGTTTGATCTTCAAGTAGCCCTAGGCACAGACTGTGGAAAAGCACTTCCATTGAGAGCGGTTGCCAAGCTTCTAAGAAATAACGAGTTTCCGAAATACCAGCAAATATTTTTTCACCCAATCTTGATGATACGTGGTGGTAATGATCAGTATACAAATCCCACTTGGCCCACCAAATTGTGTTCTTCTGGTTGAAGCGTTCGTCCAAGAAGCAGTTTTTAAATTTAGGTTTCCCTCTGTTCTCTCCTATATAGATAGATGAATTTGGAACTCTAAATCCAACATGGTTTGTAGTAGCTATTTGAAACTTGACAAAATAAAGGATGTCTCAGTTTTGTCTCTTTGGTTTGTTTCCTCTTCAAGTAGCCCTAGGCACAGTATGTGAAAAAGCACTTCCATTGAGAGCGGTTGCCAAGCTTCTAAGAAATAACGAGTTTCCGAAATACCAGCAACTATTTTTTCACCCAATCCTGATAATATTTGGTGGTAATGATCAGTACACAAATCCCACTTGGCTCACCAAATTGTGTTCTTCTAGTTTGAAGCGTTCGTCTACAGTAGCAGTTTTTATATTTAGGTTTCACTCTCATCTCTCCTAAATAGATAGATGAATTTGGAACTCTAAATCCAACATGGTTTGTAGTAGCTCTTTGAAACTTGACAAAATAAAGGAGTTCTCAGTTTTGTCTCTATGGTTTGTTTCCTCTTCAAGTAGACCTAGGCACAGACTGTGGAAAAGCACTTTCATTGGGAGGGGTGGCCAAGCTTCTAAGAAATAACTAGTTTCCGAAATACCAGCAAATATTTTTTCACCCAATCTTGATGATACGTGGTGGTAATGATCAGTACACAAATCCCACTTGGCTCACAAAATTGTGTTCTTCTAGGTTGAAGCGTTCGTCTAGAGTAGCAATTTTTATATTTAGGTTTCACTCTCATCGCTCCTATATAGATAGATTAATTTGGAACTCTAAATCCAACATGGTTTGTAGTAGCTCTTTGAAACTTGAAAAAATAAAGGAGTTCTCAGTTTTGTCTCTATGGTTCGTTTCCTCTTCAAGTAGCCCTAGGCACAGACTGTGGAAAAGCACTTTCATTGAGAGGGGTTGCCAATCTTCTAAGAAAAAACAAGTTACCGAAATACTGGGATATATTTTTTCACCCAATCTTGATGATTCTTGGTGGTAATGATCAGTACACAAATCCCACTTGGCTCACCAAATTTTGTTCTTCTTGGTTGAAACGTTCGTCTACAGAAGTAGTTTTTATATTTAGGTTTCACTCTGTTCTCTCTTTTATAGATAGATGAATTTGGAACTCCAAATGCAACATGGTTTGTAGTAGCTCTTTGAAACTTGAGAAAACAAAGGAGTTCTCAGTTTAGTCTCTATGGTTTGTTTCCTCTTCAAGTAGCTCTAGGCACAGACTGCTGAAAAGCACTTTCATTGAGAGGGGTTGCCAAGCTTCTAAGAAATAACGAGTTTCCGAAGTACCAGCAAATATTTTTTCACCCAATATTGATGATACGTGGTGGTAATGATCAGTACACAAATCCCACTTGGCTCACCAAATTTGTTCTTCTAGGTTGAAGCGTTCGTCTACAGTAGCAGTTTTTATATTTAGGTTTCACTCTGTTCTCTCCTATATAGATACATGAATTTGGAACTCTAAATCCAACATGGTTTGTAGTAGCTCTTTGAAACTTGACAAAATAAAGGAGTTCTCAGTTTAATATCTATGGTTAGTTTCCTCTTCAAGTAGCCGTAGGCAGAGTCTGTGGAAAAGCACTTTCATTAAGAGGGTTTGCCAAGCTTCCAAGAAATTATGAGTTTCCGAAATACCAGCAAATATTTTTTTCCCCCAATCTTGATGATACGTGGTGGTAATGATCAGTACACAAATTCCACATGGCTCACCAAATTGTGTTCTTCTGTTGAAGCGTTCGTCTACAGTAACAGTTTTTATATTTAGGTTTCCCTCTGTTCTTTCCTATATAGATAGATGAATTTGGAATTATAAATCCTACATGGTTTGTAGTAGCGCTTTGAAACTTGACAAATAAACGAGTTCTCAGTTTTGTCTCCATGGTTTGTTTCCTCTTCAAGTAGCCCTAGGCACAGTCTTTGGAAAAGCACTTTCATTGAGAGGGGTTTCCAAGCTTCTAAGAAATAACGAGTTTCCGAAATACCAGCAAATACTTTTCCACCCAATCTTGATGATACGTGGTGGTAATGATCAGTACACAAATCCCACTTGGCCCACCAAATTGTGTTCTTCTAGGTTGAAGCGTTCGTCTACAGTAGCAGTTTTTATATTTAGGTTTCACTTTGTTCTCTTCTATATAGATAGATGAATTTGGAACTCTAAATCCAACATGGTTTGTGGTAGCTCTTTTAAACTTGACAAAATACAGGAGTTCTCAGTTTTGTCTCTATGGTTTGTTTCCTCTTCAAGTAGCCCTAGGCACAGACTGTGGAAAAGCACTTTCATTGAGAGGGGTTGCCAAGCTTCTAAGAAATAACGAGTTACCGAAATACCAGCAAATATTTTTTCACCCAATCTTGATGATTCTTGGTGGTAATGATCAGTACACAAATCCCATTTGGCTCACCAAATTTTGTTCTTCTATGTTGAAACGTTCGTCTACAGTAGCAGTTTTTATATTTAGGTTTCACTCTGTTCTCTCCTATATAGATAGATGAATTTGGAACTCTATATCTAACATGGTTTGTAGTAGCTTTTTGAAAGTTGACAAAATAAAGGAGTTCTCAGTTTTGTCTCTATGGTGTGTTTCCTCTTCAAGTAGTTTTAGGCACAACCTGTGGAAACGCACTTTCATTGAGAGGGGTTGCCAAGCTTCTAAGAAATAACTAGTTTCCGAAATACCAGCAAATATTTTTTCACCCAATCTTGATGATTCTTGGTGGTAATGATCAGTACACAAATCCCACTTACCTCACCAAATTGTGTTTATCTAGGTGGAAGCGTTCGTCTACAGTAGCAGTTTTTATATTTAGGTTTCACACTGTTCTCTCCTATATAGATAGATGAATTTGGAACTCTAAATCCAACATGGTTTGTAGTAGCTCTTTGAAACTTGAAAAAATAAAGGAGTTCTCAGTTTTGTCTCTATGGTTTGTTTCCTCTTCAAGTACCCCTAGGCACAGACTGTGGAAAAGCACTTTCATTGAGAGGGGTTGCCAAGCTTCTAAGAAATAACGAGTTTCCGAAATACCAGCAAATATTTTTTCACGATATCTTGATGACACGTGGTGGTAATGATCAGTACACAAATCCCACTTGGCTCACCAAATTGTGTTCTTCTAGGTTGAAGCGTTCGTCTACAGTAGCAGTTTTTATATTTAGGTTTCACTCTAATCTCTTATATATAGATAGATGAATGTAGAACTCTAAATCTAAAATGGTTTGTAGTAGCTCTTTGAAACTTGACAAAATAAAGGAGTTCTCAGTTTTGTCTCTATGGTTTGTTTCCTCTTCAAGTAGCCCTAGGCACAGACTGTGGAAAAGCACTTTCATTGAGAGGGGTTGCCAAGCTTCTAAGAAATAACGAGTTACCGAAATACCAGCA
Source organism: Callospermophilus lateralis (assembly GCF_048772815.1). Taxonomy (NCBI): domain Eukaryota; kingdom Metazoa; phylum Chordata; class Mammalia; order Rodentia; family Sciuridae; genus Callospermophilus; species Callospermophilus lateralis. The sequence continues at coordinate 89,988 of NW_027514762.1, read as the reverse complement.
AATATTTTTTCACCCAATCTTGATGATTCTTGGTGGTAATGATCAGTACACAAATCCCATTTGGCTCACCAAATTTTGTTCTTCTATGTTGAAACGTTCGTCTACAGTAGCAGTTTTTATATTTAGGTTTCACTCTGTTCTCTCCTATATAGATAGATGAATTTGGAACTCTATATCTAACATGGTTTGTAGTAGCTTTTTGAAAGTTGACAAAATAAAGGAGTTCTCAGTTTTGTCTCTATGGTGTGTTTCCTCTTCAAGTAGTTTTAGGCACAACCTGTGGAAACGCACTTTCATTGAGAGGGGTTGCCAAGCTTCTAAGAAATAACTAGTTTCCGAAATACCAGCAAATATTTTTTCACCCAATCTTGATGATTCTTGGTGGTAATGATCAGTACACAAATCCCACTTACCTCACCAAATTGTGTTCTTCTAGGTGGAAGCGTTCGTCTACAGTAGCAGTTTTTATATTTAGGTTTCACACTGTTCTCTCCTATATAGATAGATGAATTTGGAACTCTAAATCCAACATGGTTTGTAGTAGCTTTTTGAAACTTGACAAAATAAAGGAGTTCTCCCTTTTGTCTCTATGGTTTGTTCCTCTTCAAGTTGCCCTATGCACAGACTGTGGAAAAGTACTTTCATTGAGAGGGGTTGCCAAGCTTCTAAGAAATAACGAGTTTCCGAAATACCAGCAAATAGTTTTTCACCCAATCTTCATGATACGTGGTGGTAATGGTCAGTACACAATTCCCACTTGGCTCACCAAATTGTGTTCTTCTAGGTTGAAGCGGTCGTCTACAGTAGCAGTTTTTATATTTAGGTTTCACTCTCATCTCTCCTATATAGATAGATGAATTTGGAACTCTAAATCCAACGTGGTTTGTAGTAGCTCTTTGAAACTTGACAAAATAAAGGAGATCTCAGTTTTGTCTCTATGGTTTGTTTCCTCTTCAAGTAGCCCTAGGCACAGACTGTGGAAAAGCACTTATATTGAGAGGGGTTGCCAAGCTTCTAAGAAATAACGAGATTCCAAAACACCAGCAAATATTTTTTCACCCAATCTTGATGATACGTGGTGGTAATGATCAGTACACAAACCCTCTTGGCTCAACAAATTGTGTTCTTCTAGGTTGAGGCGTTCGTCTACAGTAGCAGTTTTTATATTTAGGTTTCACTCTCATCTCTCCTATATAGATTGATGAATGTGGAACTCTAAATCCAACATGGTTTGTAGTAGCTCTTTGAAACTTGACAAAATGAAAGAGTTCTCAGTTTTGTCTCTATGGTTTGTTTCCTCTTCAAGTAGCCGTAGACACAGACTGTGGAAAAGCAGTTTCATTGAGTGGGGTTGCCAAGCTTCTAAGAAATAACGAGTTTCCGAAATAACAACAAATATTTTTTCACCCAATCTTGGTGATACTTGGTGGTAATGATCAGTACACGAATCCCACTCTGCTATCCAAATTGTGTCCTTCTATGTTGAAGCGTTCATCTACAGCAGCAGTTTTTATATGTAGGTTTCACTCTGTTCTCTCTTATATAGATAGATGAATTTGGAATTCTAAATCCAACATGGTTTGTAGTATCTCTTTGAAACTTGACAAAATAAAGTAGATCTCAGTTTAGTCTCTATGGTTTGTTTCCTCTTCAATTGCCCTAGTAACAGATTGTGGAAAAGCACTTTCATTGAAAGGGGTTGCCAAGTTTCCAAGAAATAACGAGTTTCCGAAATACTAGCAAATATTTTTTCACCCAATCTTGATGATACGTGATGGTAATGACAAGTACAAAAATCCCACTTGGCTCACCAAATTTGGTTCTTCTAGGTTGAAGCGTTCGTGTACAGTAGCAGTTTTTATATTTAGGTTTCACTCTGCTCTCTCCTATATAGATAGATGAATTTGGAACTCTAAATCCAACATGGTTTATAGTAGCTCTTTGAAACTTGACAAAATAAAGGAGTTCTCAGTTTAGTCTCTATGGTTTGTTTCCTCTTCATGTAGCCGTAGGCACAGACTGTGGAAAAGCACTTTCATTGAGAGGGGTTGCCAAGCTTCTAAGAAATAACGAGTTTCCGAAATACCAGCAAATATTTTTTCACCCATTCTTGATGATACGTGGTGGTAATGACAAGTACACAAATCACACTTGGCTCACCAAATTTTGTTATTATAGGTTGAAGCATTCGTTTACAGTAGCAGTTTTTATTTTTGGGTTTCACTCTGTTCTCTCCAATATAGATAGATGAATTTGGAATTCTAAATCCAACATGGTTTGCAGTAGCTCTTTGAAACTTGACAAAATGAAAGAGTTTTCTGTTTTGTCTCTATGGGTTGTTTCCTCCTCAAGTAGCCCTAGGCACACACTGTGGAGAAGCACTTTTATTGAGAGGGGTTGCCAAGCTTCTAAGAAATAACGAGTTTCCGAAATACCAGCAAATATTTTTTCACCAACTCTTGATGATGCTTGGTGATAATGATCAGTATATAAATCCACTTGGCTCACCAAATTTTGTTCTTCTAGGTTGAATCATTCGTCTAGAGTAGCAGTTTTTATATTTAGGTATCCCTGTGTTCTCTCCTATATAGATAGATGAATTTGGAACTCTAAATCCAACATGGTTTGTAGTAGCTCTTTGAAACTTGACAAAAAAATTGGTTCTCAGTTTTGTCTCTATGGTTTGCTTCCTCTTCAAGTAGCCCTAAGCAGAGACTGTGGAAAAACACTTTCATTGAAAGCGGTTGCCAAGCTTCCAAGAAATTACGAGTTTCCGAAATACAAGCAAATATATTTTCACCCAACCTTGATGATACGTTGTAGTAATGACAACTACACAAATCCCACATGGCTCACCAAATTTTGTTTTTCTAGGTTGAAGCGTTCGTTTACAGTTACAGTTTTTATTTTTAGGTTTCACTCTGTTCTCTCCTATATAGATAGATGAATATGGAACTCTAAATCCAAAATGGTTTGTAGTAACTCTTTGAAAATTGACAAAATAAAGGAGTTCTCAGTTTAGTCTCTATGGTTTGTTACCTCTTCAAGTAGCCAAAGGCACAGACTGTGGAAAAGCGCTTCCATTGACGGGGGTTGCCAAGCTTCCAAGAAATTACGTGTTTCTGAAATACCAGCAAATATTTTTTCACCCAATCTTGATGATACTTGGTGGTAATGATCAGTACACAAATCCCACTTGGCTCACCAAATTTTGTTCTTCTGGGTTTCAGCGTTCGTTTACAGTAGCAGTTTTTATTTTTGGGTTTCAATCTGTTCTCTCCTATATAGATAGATGAATTTGGAACTCTAAATCCAACATGGTTTGTAGTAACTCTTTGAAAATTGAAAAAATAAAGTAGTTCTCAGTTTAGTCTCTATGGTTTGTTTCCTCTTCATGTAGCCCTAGGCACAGACTGTGGAAAAGCACTTTCATTGACGGGGGTTGCCAAGCTTCTAAGAAATAACGAGTTTCCGAAATACCAGCAAATATTTTTTCACCCAATCTTGATGATACTTGGTGGTAATGATCAGTACAAAGATCCCACTTGGCTCACCAAATTTTGTTCTTCTAGTTTGAAGCGTTGGTCTACAGTACCTGTTTTTATATTTAGGTTTCACTCTGTTCTCTCCTAAATAGGTAGATGAATTTGGAACTCTAAATAAAACACGGTTTGTAGTAGCTCTTTGAAACTTGACAAAATAAAGGTGTTCTCAGTTTAGTCTCTATGGTTTGTTTCCTCTTCAATTAGACCTAAACACAGACTGTTGAAAAGCACTTTCATTGGTAGGGGTTGCCAAGCTTCTAAGAAATTACGATTTTCCGATATACCAGCAAATATTTTTTCACCCAATCTTGATGATACTTGGTGGTAATGATCAGTACAAAAATCCCACTTGGCTAACCAAATTTTGTTCTTCTAGGTTGAAGCGTTCGTCTACAGTAGCAGTTTTTATATTTAGGTTTCACTCTGTTCTCTCCTATATAGATAGATGAATTTGGAACTCTAAATCCAACATGGTTTGTAGTAACTCTTTGTAAATTGACAAAATAAAGGAGTTCTCAGTTTAGTCTCTATGGTTTGTTACCTCTTCAAGTAGCCCAAGGCACAGACTGTGGAATAGCGCTTCCATTGACTGGGGTTGCCGAGCTTCCAAGAAATTACGTGTTTCTGAAATACCAGCAAATATTTTTCACCCAATCTTGATGATACTTGGTGGTAATGATCAGTACACAAATCCCACTTGACTCACCAAATTTTGTTCTTCTGGGTTTCAGCGTTCGTTTACAGTAGCAGTTTTTATTTTTGGGTTTCAATCTGTTCTCTCCTATATAGATAGATGAATTTGGAACTCTAAATCCAACATGGTTTGTAGTACCTCTTTGAAACTTGACAAAATAAAGTAGTTCTCAGTTTAGTCTCTATGGTTTGTTTCCTCTTCATATAGCCCTAGGCACAGACTGTGGAAAAGCACTTTCATTGACAGGGGTTTCCAAGCTTCTACGAAATAACGAGTTTCCGAAATACCAGCAAATATTTTTTCACCCAATCTTGATGATACTTGGTGGTAATCATCAGTACACAAATCCCACTTGGCTCACCAAATTTTGTTCTTCTAGTTTGAAGCGTTCGTGTATAGTAGCAGTTTTTATATTTAGGTTTCACTCTGTTCTCTCCTGTATAGATAGATGAATTTGGAACTCTAAATGCAACATGGTTTGTAGTAGCTCTTTGAAACTTGAAAAATAAAGGAGTTCTCAGTTTAGTCTCTATGGTTTGTTTCCTCTTCAAGTAGCCGTAGTCACAGACTGTGGAAAAGCAGTTTCATTGAGAGGGGTTGCCAAGCTTCTAAGAAATAACGAGTTTCCGAAATACCAACAAATATTTTTTCACCCAATCTTGATGATACTTGGTGGTAATGATCAGTACACAAATCCCACTAGGCTATCCAAATTGTGTCCTTCTATGTTGAAGCGTTCATCTACAGCAGCAGTTTTTATATGTAGGTTTCACTCTGTTCTCTCTTATATAGATAGATGAATTTGGAATTCTAAATCCAACATGGTTTGTAGTAGCTCTTTGAAACATGACAAAATAAAGTAGATCTCAGTTTAGTCTCTATGGTTTGTTTCCTCTTCAATAGCCCTAGTAACAGATTGTGGAAAAGCACTTTCATTGAAAGGGGTTGCCAAGTTTCCAAGAAATAACGAGTTTCCGAAATACTAGCAAATATTTTTTCACCCAATCTTGATGATACGTGATGGTAATGACAAGTACAAAAATCCCACTTGGCTCACCAAATTTGGTTCTTCTAGGTTGAAGCGTTCGTCTACAGTAGCAGTTTTTATTTTTAGGTTTCACTCTGTTCTCTCCTTTATAGATAGATGAATTTGGAACTCTAAATCCAACATGGTTTGTAGTAGCTCTTTGAAACTTGACAAAATAAAGGAGTTCTCAGTTTTGTCTCTATGGTTTTTTTCCTCCTCAATTAGCCCTAGGCACAGACTGTGGAAAAGCACTTTCATTGAGAGGGTTTGCCAAGCTTCTCCGAAATAACGAGTTTCCGAAATACCAGCAAATATTTTTTCACCCAATCTTGATGATACTTGGTGGTAATGATCAGTACACAAACCCAACTTGGCTCACCAAATTTTGATCTTCTGGGTTTCAGCGTTCGTTTACAGTAGCAGTTTTTATTTTTGGGTTTCAATCTGTTCTTTCCTATATAGATAGATGAATTTGGAACTCTAAATTCAACATGTTTTGTACTACCTATTTGAAACTTGACAAAATAAAGTAGTTCTCAGTTTAGTCTCTATGGTTTGTTTTCTCTTCATGTAGCCCTAGGCACAGACTGTGGAAAAGCACTTTCATTGACAGGGGTTGCCATTCTTCTAAGAAATAACGAGTTTCCGAAATACCAGCAAATATTTTTTCACCCAATCATGATGATACGTGGTGGTAATGATCAGTACACAAATCCCACTTGGCTCAACAAATTTTGTTCTAGGTTGAATCTTTCGTCTACAGTAGCAGTTTTTATATTTAGGTATCCCTGTGTTCTCTCCTATATAGATAGATGAATTTGGAACTCTAAATCCAACATGGTTTGTAGTAGCTCTTTGAAACTTGACAAAAAATTGGTTCTCAGTTTTGTCTCTATATTTTGTTTCCTCTTCAAGCAGCCCTATTCACAGACTGTGGAAAAGCACTTTCATTGAGAGGGGTTGCCAAGCTTCTAAGAAATAACGAGTTTCCGAAATACCAGCAAATATTTTTTCACCCAATCTGGACCATACGTGGTGGTAATGATCAGTGCACAAATCCCACTTGGCTCACCAAATTGTGTTCTTCTAGGTTGAAGCTTTCGTCTACAGTAGCAGATTTTATAAGTAGGTTTCACTATGTTCTCTCCTATATAGATAGATGAATTTGGAACTCTAAATCAAACATTTTTGTAGTAGCTCTTTGAAACTTGACAAAAGGAAGTAGTTCTCAGTTTTGTCTCTATGGTTTGTTTCCTCTTCAAGTAGTCCTAGGCAAAGACTGTGGAAAAGCACTTTCATTGAAAGGGGTTGCGAAACTTCCAAGAAATAACGATTTTCGGAAATACCAGCAAATATTTTTTCACCCAATCTTGATGATACTTGGTGGTAATGATCGGTACACAAATCGCACTTTACTCACCAAATTTTGTTCTTCTAGTTTGAAGCGTTCGTTTAGAGTAGCAGTTTATATTTTTAGGTTTCCCTCTGTTCTCTCCTACATAGATAGATGAATTAGGACCTCTAAATCCAACATGGTTTTTAGCAGCTTTTTGAAACTTGACAAAAGAAAGGAATTCTCAGTTTTTGTCTCTAAGGTTGTTTCCTCTTCAAGTTGCCCTAGGCACAGACTGTGGAAAAGCACATTCATTGAGAGGGTTCGCCAAGCTTCTAAGAAATAGCGAGTTACTGAAATACCAGCAAATATTTTTTCACCCAATCTTGATGATACGTGGTGTTAATGATCAGTAAACAAATCCCACTCGGCAATCCAAATTGTGTTCTTCTAGGTTGAAGCGTTCGTCTACAGTAGCAGTTTTTATAATTAGGTTTCCCTGTGTTCCCTTCAATATAGATAGATGAATTTGGAACTCTAAATCCAGCATGGTTTGTAGTACCTCTATGAAACTTGACAAAAAAAGGGGTTCTCAGTTTTGTCTCTATGGTTTGTTTCCTCTTCCAGTAGCCCTAGGCACAGACTGTGGAAAAGCACTTTCATTGACAGGGGTTGCCAGGCTTCTAGGAAGTAACGAGTTTCCGAAATACCAGCAAGTATTTTTTGACCCAATCTTGATAATCCTTGGTGGTAATGATCAGTACACAAATCCCGCTTGGCTCACCAAATTTTGTTCTTCTAGGTTGAAGTGTTTGTCTACAGTAGCTGTTTTTATATTTAGGTTTCACTCTGTTCTCTCCTGTATAGGTATATAAATTTGGAACACTAAATCCAACATGGTTTGTAGTAGCTCTTTGAAACTTGACACAATAAAGGAGATCTCAGTTTAGTCTCTATGATTTGTTTCCTCTTCAAGTAGCCGTAGGCACAGACTGTGGAAAAGCATTTTCATTGAGAGGGGTTGCCAAGCTTCCAAGAAATTACGAGTTTCCGAAATACCTGCATATATTTTTTCACCCAAACTTGATGATACGTGGTGGCAAAGACAAGTACACAAATACCACTTGGCTCACCAAATTTTGTTCTTCTGGGTTTCAGCGTTCGTTTACAGGAGCAGTTTTAATTTTTGGGTTTCACTCTGTTCCCACCTATATAGATAGAAGAATTTGGAACTCTAAATACAACATGGTTTGTAGTAGCTCTTTGAAACTTGACAAAATAAAGGAGTTCTCAGTTTAGTCTCCATGGTTTGTTTCGTCTTCAAGTAGCCCTAGGCACAGACTGTGGAAAAGCACTTTCATTGAAAGGGGTTGCCATGCTTCCAAGAAATAACGAGTTTCCGAAATATCAGCAAATATTTTTTCACCCATTCTTGATGATACGTGGTGGTAATGAGAAGTAAACAAATCCCACTTGGCTCACCAAATTTTGTTCTTCTATGTTGAAGCATTCGTCTACAGTAGCAGTTTTTATTTTGATGTTTCACTCTGTTCTCTCCTATATAGATAGATGAAATTGGAACTCTAAATCCAACATGGTTTGTAGTAGCTCTTTGAAACTTGACCAAAAAAAGTGGTTCTCAGTTTTGTCTCTATGGTTTGCTTCCTCTTCAAGTAGCCCCAAGCAGAGACTGGGGAAAACACTTTCATTGAAAGGGGTTGCCAAATTCCAAGAAATTACGAGTTTCCGAAATACAAGCAAATATTTTTTCACCCAATCGTGATGATACGTTGTAGTAATGACAAGTACACAAATCCCACTTGGCTCACCAAATTTTGTTCTTCTGGGTTTCAGCCTTCATTTACAGTAGCAGTTTTTATTTTTGGGTTTCAATCTGCTTACTCCTATATAGATAGATGAATTTGGAACTCTAAAACCAACATGGTTTGTAGTAGCTCTTTGAAACTTGACAAAATAAAGGAGTTCTCAGTTTAGTCTCTATGGTTTGTTTCCTCTTCAACTAGCCCTAGGCACAGACAGTGGAAAAGCACTTTAATTGAGAGGGGTTCCGAAGCTACTAAGAGATAACGAGTTTCCGAAATACTAGCAAATATTTTTTCACCCAAACTTGATGATACTTGGTGGTAATGATCAGCTCACAAATCCCACTTGGATCACCAAATTTTGTTCTTCTAGGTTGAAGCGTTCATCTACAGTAGCAGTTTTATACTTAGGTTTCCCTGTGTTCTCTCAAATATAGATAGATGAATTTGCAACTCTAAATCCAACATGGTTTGTAGTAGCTCTATGAAACTTGACAAAACAAAAGTTTCTCAGTTTTGTCTCTATGGTTTGTTTCTTCTTCAAGTAGCCCTAGGCACAGACTGTGGAAAAGCACTCTCATTTGGAAGGGTTGCCAAGCTTCTAAGACATAACGAGTTTCCGAAATACCAGCAAATATTTTTTTCACCCAATCTTGATGATACTTGGTGGTAATGATCAGTACACAAATCCCGCTTGTCTCACAAAATTTGTTCTTCTAGGTTGAAGGGTTCGTCTACAGTAGCTGTTTTTATATTTAGGTTTCACTCTGTTCTCTCCTATTAGGTAGATGAATTTGGAACTCTAAAACCAACATGGTTTATAGTAGCTCTTTGAAACTTGACAAAATAAAGGAGTTGTCAGTTTAGTCTCTATGATTTGTTTCCTCTTCAAGTAGCCATAGGCACAGACTGTGGAAAAGCACTTTCATTGAGAGGGGTTGCCAAGCTTCCAAGAAATTACGAGTTTCTGATATACCAGCAAATATTTTTTCACCCAATTCTGATGATACGTGGTGACAATGACAAGTACACAAATCCCACTTGGCTCACCCAATTTTGTTCTTCTGGGTTTCAGCGTTCGTTTACAGTAGCAGTTTTTATTTTTGGGTTTCACTCTTTTCTCTCCTATATAGATAGATGAATTTGGAACTCTAAATCCAACATGGTTTGTAGTAGCTCTTTGAAACTTGACAAAATAAAGTAGTTCTCAGTTTAGTCTCTATCTTATGTTTCCTCTTCAAGTAGCCCTAGGCACAGACTGTGGAAAAGCACTTTGATTAACAGGGGTTGTCAAGCTTCTAAGAAATAACGAGTTTCCGAAATACCTGGAAATATTTTTCACCCAATCTTGAGGATACTTGGTGGTAATGATCAGAACAGAATTCCCACTTGGCTCACCAAATTTTGTTCTTCTATGTTGAAGCGTTTGTCTACAGTAGCAGTTTTTATATTTAGGTTTCACTGTGTTCTCTCCTATATAGATCGATGAATTTGGAACTCTAAATCCAACATGGTTTGTAGTAGGTCTTTGAAACTTGACAAAATAAAGGAGTTCTCAGTTCAGTCTCTATGGTTTGTTTCCTCTTCAACTAGCCCTAGGCACAGACAGTAGAAAAGCACTTACATTGGGAAGGGTTCCCACGCTTCTAAGAAATAACGAGTTTCCGAAATACCAGCAAATATTTTTTCACGATATCTTGATGATACGGGGTGGTAATAATCAGTACACAAATCCCACTTGGCTCACCAAATTGTGTTCTTCTAGGTTGAAGCGTTCGTTTACAGCAGCAGTTTTTATATGTAGGTTTCACTCTGTTCTCTCTTATATAGATAGATGAATTTGGAATTCTAAAGCCAACATGGTTTGTAGTAGCTCTTTGAAACTTGACAAAATAAAGTAAATCTCAGTTTAGTCTCTATGGTTTGTTTCCTCTTCAAGTAGCCCTAGGCACAGATTGTGGAAAAGCACTTTAATTGAAAGGGTTTGCCAAGCATCCAAAAAATAACGTGTTTCCGAAATACCAGCAAATATTTTTTCACCCGATCTTGGTGATACGTGGTGGTAATCACAAGTACACAAATCCCACTTGGCTCACCAAATTGTGTTCTTCTAGGTTGAAGCGTTCGTCTACAGTAGCAGTTTTTATTTTTCGGTTTCACTCTGTTCTCTCCTATATAGATAGATGAATTTGGAACTCTAAATCCAACATGGTTTGTCGTAGCTCTTTGAAACTTGACAAAGTAAAGGAGTTCTCAGTTTTGTCTCTATGGTTTGTTTCCACTTCAAGTAGCCCTAAGCACAGACTGTGGAAAAGCACTTTCATTGAGAGGGGTTGCCAAGCTTCTAAGAAATAACGACTTTCCGAAATACCAGCGAATATTTTTTCACCCAATCTCATGATACTTGGTGGTAATGATCAGTACACAAATCCTACTTGGCTCACCAAATTTTGTTCTTCTAGGTTGAAGCGTTCGTCTACAGTAGCAGTTTTTATATTTAAGTTTCACTCTGTTCTCTCCTACATAGATAGATGAATTTGGAACTCTAAATCCAACATGGTTTGTAGTAGCTCTTTGAAAATTGACAAAATAAAGGAGTTCTCAGTTTCTTCTCTATGGTTTGTTTCCTCTTCACATCGCCCAAGGCACAGAATGTGGAAAAGCGCTTTCATTGACGGGTTTGCCAAGCTTCCAAGAAATTACGTTTTTCCGAAATACCAGCAAATATTTTTTCACCCAATCTTGATGATACGTGGTGGTAATGATCAGTACACAAATCCCACTTGGCTCAACAAATTTTGTTCTTCTAGGTTGAATCTTTCGTCTACAGTAGCAGTTTTTATATTTAGGTATCCCTGTGTTCTCTCCTATATAGATAGATGAATTTGGAACTCTAAATCCAACATGGTTTGTAGTAGCTCTTTGAAACTTGACAAAAAATTGGTTCTCAGTTTTGTCTCTATATTTTGTTTCCTCTTCAAGCAGCCCTATTCACAGACTGTGGAAAAGCACTTTCATTGAGAGGGGTTGCCAAGCTTCTAAGAAATAACGAGTTTCCGAAATACCAGCAAATATTTTTTCACCCAATCTGGACCATACGTGGTGGTAATGATCAGTGCACAAATCCCACTTGGCTCACCAAATTGTGTTCTTCTAGGTTGAAGCGTTCGTCTACAGTAGCAGATTTTATAAGTAGGTTTCACTATGTTCTCTCCTATATAGATAGATGAATTTGGAACTCTAAATCAAACATTTTTGTAGTAGCTCTTTGAAACTTGACAAAAGGAAGTAGTTCTCAGTTTTGTCTCTATGGTTTGTTTCCTCTTCAAGTAGTCCTAGGCAAAGACTGTGGAAAAGCACTTTCATTGAAAGGGGTTGCGAAACTTCCAAGAAATAACGATTTTCGGAAATACCAGCAAATATTTTTTCACCCAATCTTGATGATACTTGGTGGTAATGATCGGTACACAAATCGCACTTTACTCACCAAATTTTGTTCTTCTAGTTTGAAGCGTTCGTTTAGAGTAGCAGTTTATATTTTTAGGTTTCCCTCTGTTCTCTCCTACATAGATAGATGAATTAGGACCTCTAAATCCAACATGGTTTTTAGCAGCTTTTTGAAACTTGACAAAAGAAAGGAATTCTCAGATTTTGTCTCTAAGGTTTGTTTCCTCTTCAAGTAGCCCTAGGCACAGACTGTGGAAAAGCACATTCATTGAGAGGGTTCGCCAAGCTTCTAAGAAATAGCGAGTTACTGAAATACCAGCAAATATTTTTTCACCCAATCTTGATGATACGTGGTGTTAATGATCAGTACACAAATCCCACTCGGCAATCCAAATTGTGTTCTTCTAGGTTGAAGCGTTCATCTACAGTAGCAGTTTTTATAATTAGGTTTCCCTGTGTTCCCTTCAATATAGATAGATGAATTTGGAACTCTAAATCCAGCATGGTTTGTAGTACCTCTATGAAACTTGACAAAAAAAGGGGTTCTCAGTTTTGTCTCTATGGTTTGTTTCCTCTTCCAGTAGCCCTAGGCACAGACTGTGGAAAAGCACTTTCATTGACAGGGGTTGCCAAGCTTCTAGGAAGTAACGAGTTTCCGAAATACCAGCAAGTATTTTTTGACCCAATCTTGATGATACTTGGTGGTAATGATCAGTACACAAATCCCGCTTGGCTCACCAAATTTTGTTCTTCTAGGTTGAAGTGTTCGTCTACAGTAGCTGTTTTTATATTTAGGTTTCACTCTGTTCTCTCCTGTATAGGTATATAAATTTGGAACTCTAAATCCAACATGGTTTGTAGTAGCTCTTTGAAACTTGACACAATAAAGGAGATCTCAGTTTAGTCTCTATGATTTGTTTCCTCTTCAAGTAGCCGTAGGCACAGACTGTGGAAAAGCATTTTCATTGAGAGGGGTTGCCAAGCTTCCAAGAAATTACGAGTTTCCGAAATACCTGCATATATTTTTTCACCCAAACTTGATGATACGTGGTGGCAAAGACAAGTACACAAATCCCACTTGCCTCACCAAATTTTGTTCTTCTGGGTTTCAGCGTTCGTTTACAGGAGCAGTTTTAATTTTTGGGTTTCACTCTGTTCCCACCTATATAGATAGAAGAATTTGGAACTCTAAATACAACATGGTTTGTAGTAGCTCTTTGAAACTTGACAAAATAAAGGAGTTCTCAGTTTAGTCTCCATGGTTTGTTTCATCTTCAAGTAGCCCTAGGCACAGACTGTGGAAAAGCACTTTCATTGAAAGGGGTTGCCATGCTTCCAAGAAATAACGAGTTTCCGAAAAACCAGCAAATATTTTTTCACCCATTCTTGATGATACGTGGTGGTAATGAGAAGTAAACAAATCCCACTTGGCTCACCAAATTTTGTTCTTCTATGTTGAAGCATTCGTCTACAGTAGCAGTTTTTATTTTGATGTTTCACTCTGTTCTCTCCTATATAGATAGATGAAATTGGAACTCTAAATCCAACATGGTTTGTAGTAGCTATTTGAAACTTGACCAAAAAAAGTGGTTCTCAGTTTTGTCTCTATGGTTTGCTTCCTCTTCAAGTAGCCCCAAGCAGAGACTGGGGAAAACACTTTCATTGAAAGGGGTTGCCAAATTCCAAGAAATTACGAGTTTCCAAAATACAAGCAAATATTTTTTCACCCAATCGTGATGATACGTTGTAGTAATGACAAGTACACAAATCCCACTTGGCTCACCAAATTTTGTTCTTCTGGGTTTCAGCCTTCATTTACAGTAGCAGTTTTTATTTTTGGGTTTCAATCTGCTTACTCCTATATAGATAGATGAATTTGGAACTCTAAAACCAACATGGTTTGTAGTAGCTCTTTGAAACTTGACAAAATAAAGGAGTTCTCAGTTTAGTCTCTATGGTTTGTTTCCTCTTCAACTAGCCCTAGGCACAGACAGTGGAAAAGCACTTTAATTGAGAGGGGTTCCGACGCTACTAAGAGATAACGAGTTTCCGAAATACTAGCAAATATTTTTTCACCCAATCTTGATGATACTTGGTGGTAATGATCAGTTCACAAATCCCACTTGGATCACCAAATTTTGTTCTTCTAGGTTGAAGCGTTCGTCTACAGTAGCAGTTTTATACTTAGGTTTCCCTGTGTTCTCTCAAATATAGATAGATGAATTTGCAACTCTAAATCCAACATGGTTTGTAGTAGCTCTATGAAACTTGACAAAACAAAAGTTTCTCAGTTTTGTCTCTATGGTTTGTTTCTTCTTCAAGTAGCCCTAGGCACAGACTGTGGAAAAGCACTCTCATTTGGAAGGGTTGCCAAGCTTCTAAGACATAACGAGTTTCCGAAATACCAGCAAATATTTTTTTCACCCAATCTTGATGATACTTGGTGGTAATGATCAGTACACAAATCCCGCTTGTCTCACAAAATTTGTTCTTCTAGGTTGAAGGGTTCGTCTACAGTAGCTGTTTTTATATTTAGGTTTCACTCTGTTCTCTCCAATTAGGTAGATGAATTTGGAACTCTAAAACCAACATGGTTTATAGTAGCTCTTTGAAACTTGACAAAATAAAGGAGTTGTCAGTTTAGTCTCTATGATTTGTTTCCTCTTCAAGTAGCCATTGGCACAGACTGTGGAAAAGCACTTTCATTGAGAGGGGTTGCCAAGCTTCCAAGAAATTACGAGTTTCCGATATACCAGCAAATATTTTTTCACCCAATTCTGATGATAGGTGGTGACAATGACAAGTACACAAATCCCACTTGGCTCACCCAATTTTGTTCTTCTGGGTTTCAGCGTTCGTTTACAGTAGCAGATTTTATTTTTGGGTTTCACTCTGTTCTCTCCTATATAGATAGATGAATTTGGAACTCTAAATCCAACATGGTTTGTAGTAGCTCTTTGAAACTTGACAAAATAAAGTAGTTCTCAGTTTAGTCTCTATCTTATGTTTCCTCTTCAAGTAGCCCTAGGCACAGACTGTGGAAAAGCACTTTGATTAACAGGGGTTGTCAAGCTTCTAAGAAATAACGAGTTTCCGAAATACCTGGAAATATTTTTTCACCCAATCTTGAGGATACTTGGTGGTAATGATCAGTACAGAATTCCCACTTGGCTCACCAAATTTTGTTCTTCTATGTTGAAGCGTTTGTCTACAGTAGCAGTTTTTATATTTAGGTTTCACTGTGTTCTCTCCTATATAGATCGATGAATTTGGAACTCTAAATCCAACATGGTTTGTAGTAGGTCTTTGAAACTTGACAAAATAAAGGAGTTCTCAGTTCAGTCTCTATGGTTTGTTTCCTCTTCAACTAGCCCTAGGCACAGACAGTAGAAAAGCACTTACATTGGGAAGGGTTCCCACGCTTCTAAGAAATAACGAGTTTCCGAAATACCAGCAAATATTTTTTCACGATATCTTGATGATACGTGGTGGTAATGATCAGTACACAAATCCCACTTGGCTCACCAAATTGTGTTCTTCTAGGTTGAAGCGTTCGTTTACAGCAGCAGTTTTTATATGTAGGTTTCACTCTGTTCTCTCTTATATAGATAGATGAATTTGGAATTCTAAAGCCAACATGGTTTGTAGTAGCTCTTTGAAACTTGACAAAATAAAGTAAATCTCAGTTTAGTCTCTATGGTTTGTTTCCTCTTCAAGTAGCCCTAGGCACAGATTGTGGAAAAGCACTTTAATTGAAAGGGTTTGCCAAGCTTCCAAGAAATAACGTGTTTCCGAAATACCAGCAAATATTTTTTCACCCGATCTTGGTGATACGTGGTGGTAATCACAAGTACACAAATCCCACTTGGCTCACCAAATTTTGTTCTTCTAGGTTGAAGCGTTCGTCTACAGTAGCAGTTTTTATTTTTCGGTTTCACTCTGTTCTCTCCTATATAGATAGATGAATTTGGAACTCTAAATCCAACATGGTTTGTCGTAGCTCTTTGAAACTTGACAAAGTAAAGGAGTTCTCAGTTTTGTCTCTATGGTTTGTTTCCACTTCAAGTAGCCCTAAGCACAGACTGTGGAAAAGCACTTTCATTGAGAGGGGTTGCCAAGCTTCTAAGAAATAACGACTTTCCGAAATACCAGCGAATATTTTTTCACCCAATCTCATGATACTTGGTGGTAATGATCAGTACACAAATCCTACTTGGCTCACCAAATTTTGTTCTTCTAGGTTGAAGCGTTCGTCTACAGTAGCAGTTTTTATATTTAAGTTTCACTCTGTTCTCTCCTACATAGATAGATGAATTTGGAACTCTAAATCCAACATGGTTTGTAGTAGCTCTTTGAAAATTGACAAAATAAAGGAGTTCTCAGTTTCTTCTCTATGGTTTGTTTCCTCTTCACATCGCCCAAGGCACAGAATGTGGAAAAGCGCTTTCATTGACGGGTTTGCCAAGCTTCCAAGAAATTACGTTTTTCCGAAATACCAGCAAATATATTTTCACCCAATCTTGATGATACTTGGTGGTAATGATCAGTACACAAATCTCACTTGGCTCACCAAATTTTGTTCTTCTAGGTTGAAGCGTTCGTCTACAGTAGCAGTTTTTATACTTAGGTTTCCCTGTGTTCTCTCCAATATAGATAGATGAATTTGGAACACTAAATCCAACATGATTTGTAGTAGCTCTATGAAACTTGACAAAAAAAAAAGGTTCTCAGTTTTGTCTCTATGGTTTGTTTCCTCTTCAAGTAGCCCTAGGCACAGATTGTGGAAAAGCACTCTCATTGAAAGTCTGTGAGTTTGTGAGAAGCTTGGCAACCCCTGTTAACCAAGAAGCTTGGTTTCTTAGAAGCTTGGCAACCCCTGTTAATTAAAGTGCTTTTCCATAGTCTGTGCTTAGGGCTATTTGAAGAGGAAACAAACCATAGAGACTAAACTGAGAACTGCTTTATTTTGTCAAGTTTCAAAGAGCTACTACAAACCATGTTGTATTTAGAGATTCAAATTCATCTATCTATATAGGAGAGAACACAGTGAAACCCAAAAATAAAAACTGCTACTGCAAACGAATGGTGAAACCCAGAATAACAAAATTTGGTGAGTCAAGTGGGATTTGTGTACTTGTCATTGCCACCACGTATCATCAAGATTGGGTGAAAAAATATTTGCTGGTATATCGGTCTCGTAATTTCTTCTAAGCTTGGCAACCCCTCTCAATGAAAGTGCTTTTCCACAGTCTGTGCCTACCCCTAATTGAAGAGGGAACAAATCATAGAGACTAAAATGAGAACTCCTTTATTATGTCAAGATTCAAAGAGCTACTACAAACCATGTTGGTTATATACTTCCAAATTAATCTACCTATATAGGACAGAACAGAGTGAAACCTAAATATAAAAACTGCTACTGTAGACGAACGCTTCAACCTAGAAGAACAAAATTTTGTGAGCCAAGTGGGATTTTTGTACTGATCATTACCACCAGTATCATCAAGATTGGGTTAAAAAGGATTTGCTGGTATTTCGGAAACTCGTTATTTCTTAGAAGCGTGGCAACCCCTCTCAATGAAAGTGCTTTTCCACAGTCTGTGCCTAGGACTAATTGAAGAGGAAACAAACCATAGAGAAAAAACTGAGAACTTCTTTATTTTGTCAAGTTTCAATTAACTACTACTAACAATGTTGGATTTAGTGTTCCAAATTCATCTATCTTCATAAGAGGGAACAGAGTGAAACCTAAAAATAAAAACTTATACTGTAAACGAACGCTTCAATCTAGAAGAACAAAATTTGGTTAGCCAAGTGGGATTATTGTACTTGTAATAACCACCACGTATCATCCAGATTGGGCGAAAAGATATTTGCTGGCATTTCGGAAACTCGTAATTTCTTGGAATCTTGGCAACGCCTCTCAATGAAAGTGCTTTTCCACAGTCTGTGCCTAGGGCTACTTGAAGAGAAAACAAACCATAGAGACTAAAGTGAGAACTCCTTTATTTGTCAAGTTTCAAAGAGCTACTACAAACCATGTTGGATTTAGAGTTCCAAATTCATCTCTCTATTTAGGAGAGAAAAGAGTGAAAACTAAAAATAAAAACTGCTACTGTAAACGAATGCTTCAACCTAGAAGAACAAAATTTTGTGAGCCAAGAGGGATTTGTGTACTTGTCATTACCACCATGTATCATCAAGTTTGGTTGAAAAAATATTTGCTGGTATTTTGAAAACTCGTAATTTCTTGGAAGCTTGGCAACCCCTCTTAATGAAAGTGCTTTTCCACAGTCTGTGCCTAGGGCTACTTGAAGAGGAAATAAACCATAGAGATTAAACGGAGAACTCCTTTATTTTGTCACGTTTCAAAGAGCTACTACAAACCATGTTGGATTTAGAGGTCCAAATTCATCTATGTATATAGGAGAGAACAGAGTGAAACCTAAATATAAAAACTGCTACTGTAGACGAACGCTTCAACCTAGAAGAACAAATTTGGTCAGACAAGTGGGATTTTTGTACTGATCATTTCCACCAAGTATCATCAAGATTGGGTGAAAAAATATTTGCTGTTATTTCCGAAACACGTTATTTCTTAGAAGCGTGGCAACCCTCTCAATGAAAGTGCTTTGCCACAGTGTGTGCCTAGGGCTACATGAAGAGGAAACAAACCATAGAGACTCAATTGAGAACTCCTTTATTTTGTCAAGTTTCAAAGAGCTACTACAAA
This sequence comes from Callospermophilus lateralis, assembly GCF_048772815.1. Lineage (NCBI taxonomy): Eukaryota > Metazoa > Chordata > Mammalia > Rodentia > Sciuridae > Callospermophilus > Callospermophilus lateralis. The sequence goes on along the minus strand of NW_027514762.1, from coordinate 71,386 downwards.
GCATGTTGGATTTAGAGTTCCAAATTCATCTATCTATATAAGAGAGAACAAAGTGAAACCTAAATATAAAAACTGCTAATGTAGACGAACGCTTCAATCTAGAAGAACAAAATTTGGTGAGCCAAGTGGGATTTGTGTACTGATCATTACCACCAAGTATCATCAATATTGGGTTAAAAAGTATTTGCTGGTATTTCGGAAACTCGTTATTTCTTTGAAGTGTGGCAACCCCTCTCAATGAAAGTGCTTTTCCACAGTCTGTGCCTAGGGCTACTTGAAGAGGAAACAAACCATAGAGAAAAAACTGAGAACTCCTTTATTTTGTAAAGTTTCAAAAAGCTACTACAAACCCTGTTGGATTTAGAGTTTCAAATTCATCTATCTTTATAAGAGGGAACAGAGTGAAACCTACATATAAAACTCCTGCTGTAGACGAACCCTTCAACCTAGAAGTACACAATTTGGTGAGCCAAGTGGGATTTGTGTACTGATCCTTACCACCAGGTATCATCAAGATTGGGTGAAAAAATATTTGCTGGTATTTCAGAAACTTGTTATTTCTTAAAAGCTTGCCAACCACTCTCAATGAAAGTGCTTTTGCACAGTCTGTGCCTAGGGCTACTTGAAGGAGAAATACCGTAAAGACTAAACTGAGAAATCCTTTAGTTTGTCAAGTTTCAAAAAGCTACTACAAACCATGTTGGATTTAGAGTTCCAAATTCATCTATCTATGTAGGAGAGAACAGAGTGAAACCTAAAAATAAAAACTGCTACTCTAAACGAACACTTCAACCTAGAAGAACAAATTTGGTAAGCCAAGTGGGATTTGTGTACTTGTTATTATCACCACGTATCATCACGATTGGGTGAAAAAATATTTGCTGGTATTTCAGAATGTAGTAATTTCTTGGAAGCTTTTCAACCCCTCTCAATGAAAGTGCTTTTCCACAGTCGTTCCTACGGCTACTTGAAGAGGAAACAAATCATAGAGACTAAACTGAGAAATTTTTTATTTTGTCAAGTTTCAAAGAGCTACTACAAACCATGTTGGATTTTGAGTTGCAAATTCATCTACTTATATAGGAGAGAACAGAGTGAAACCTAAATATATAAACAGCTACTCTAGACGAACACTTCAACCTAGAAGAAGAAAATTTGGTGAGCAAAGCGGGATTTGTGTACTGATCATTACCACCAAGTATCATCAAGATTGGGTGAAAAAATATTTGCTGGTATTTCAGAAACTCGTAATTTCTTGGAAGCTTGGCAACACCTCTCAATGAAAGTGCTTTTCCACAGTCTGTGCCTAGGGCTACTTGAAGAGGAAACAAACCATAGAGATTAAACGGAGAACTCCTTTATTTTGTCAAGTTTCAAAGAGCTACTACAAACCATGTTGGATTTTGAGTTCCAAACTCATCTATCTATATAAGAGAGAACAAAGTGAAACCTAAATATAAAAACTGCTACTGTAGACGAACGCTTCAATCTGGAAGAACAAAATTTGGTGAGCCAAGTGGGATTTGTGTACTGATCATTACCACCAATTATCATCAATATTGCGTTAAAAAGTACTTGCTGGTATTACGGAAACTCGTTATTTCTTAGAAGCGTGGCAACCCCTCTCAATGAAAGTGCTTGTCCACAGTCTGTGCCTAGGGCTACTTGAAGAGGAAACAAACTATAGAGACAAAACTGAGATCTCCTTTATTTTGTCAAGTTTCAAAGAGCTACTACAAACGATGTTGGATTTAAAGTTCCAAATTCATCTATCTATATAGGAGAGATGAGAGTGACACCTAAATATAAAAACTGCTACTGAAGACGAACGCTTCAACCTAGAAGAACACAATTTGTTGAGCCAAGTGGGATTTGTGTATTGATCATTTCCACCACGTATCATCAAGACTGGGTGAAAAAATATTTGCTGGTGTTTTGGAAACTCGTTATTTCTTAGAAGCTTGGCAACTCCTTTCAATATAAGTGCTTTTCCACAGTCTGTGCCTAGGGCCACTTGAAGAGGAAACAAACCATAGAGAAAAAACTGAGAACTCATTTATTCTGTCAAGTTTCAAAGAGCTACTACAAACCATGTTGGATTTAGAGTTCCAAATTCATCTATCTATATAAGAGAGAACAGAGGGAAACTTAAATATAAAAACTGCTACTGTAGACGAACGCGTCAACCAGAAGAACACAATTTGTTGAGCCAAGTGGGATTTGTGTACTGATCATTACCACCAAGTATCATCAAGATTGGGTGAAAAAATATTTGCTGGTGATTTGGAAACTCGTTATTTCTTAGAAGCTTGGATACCCCTCTCAATGTAAGTGCTTTTCCACAGTCTGTGCCTAGGGCTACTTGAGAGGAAACAAACCATAGAGACAAAACTGAGAACTCCTTTATTTTGTCAAGTTTCAAAGAGCTACTACAAACCATGTTGGATTTAGAGTTCCAAATTCATCTATCTATGTAAGAGAGAACAGAGTGAAACTTACATATAAAAACTGCTGCTGTAGATGAACGCTTCAAACTAGAAGAACACAATTTGGTGAGCCAAGTGGGATTTGTGTACTGGTCATTACCACCAGGTATCATCAAGATTGTGTGAAAAAATATGTGATGGTATTTCGGAAACTCGTTCTTTCTTAGAAGCTTGGCAACCGCTCTCAATGGAAGTGCTCTTCCACAGTCTGTGCCTAGGGCTACTTGAAGAGGAAACAAATCATAGAGACAAAACATAGAACTCCTTTATTTTTTTAAGTTTCAAAGAGCTACTACAAACCATGTTGGATTTAGAGTTCCAAATTCATCTATCTATATATTAGAGATGAGAGTGAAACCTAAATATAAAAACTGCTACTGAGACGAACGCTTCAACCTAGAAGAACAAAATTTGGTGAGCCAAGTGGGATTTGTGTACTGATCATTACCACCAAGTATCATCAAGATTGGGTGAAAAATAATTGCTGGTATTTCAGAAATTCGTTATTTCTTAGAAGCTTAGCAACCCCTCTCAATGAAAGTGCTTTTCCACAGTCTGTGCCTAGGGCTACTTGAAGAGAAAACAAACCATAGAGACAAAACTGAGAACTCCATTATTTTGTCAAGTTTCAAAAAGCTACTACAAACCATGTTAGATATAGAGTTTCAAATTCATCTATCTATATAGGAGAGATGAGAGTGAAACCTAAATATAAAAACTGCTACTGTAGACGAACGCTTCAACCTAGAAGAACACAATTTGGAGAGCCAAGTGGGATTTGTGTACTGATCATTACCACTAAGATTTATCAAGATTGGGTGAAAAAGTATTTGCTGGTATTTTGGAAGCTCGTTATTTCTTAGAAGCTTGGCAACCCCTCTCAATGAAAGTGCTTTTCCACAGTCTGTGGCTAGGGCTACTTGAAGAGGAAACAAACCATAGATACAAAACTGGGAACTCCTTTATTTTCTCAAGTTTCAAAGAGCTACTACAAACCATGTTGGATTTAGAGTTCCAAATTCATCTATCGATATAGGAGAGAACCGAGTGAACCCTAAATATAACAACTGCTACTGTAGACGAACCCTTCAACATAGAAGAACAAAATTTGGTGAGCCAAGTGGGATTTGTGTACTGATCATTACCACCAAGTATCATCAAGTTTGGGTGAAAAAATAATTGCTGGTATTTCGGAATCTCATCATTTCTTAGAAGCTTGGCAACCCCTCTCAATGAAAGTGCCTTTCCAACGTCTATGCCTAAGGCTACTTGAAGAGGAAAGAAACGATAGAGACTAAACTGAGAACTACTTTATTTGTCAAGTTTCAAAGAGCTACTACAAACCATGTTTGATATAGAATTCCAAATTCACCTACCTATATAAGAGAAAACAGAGTGAAACCTATATATAAAAACTGCTGCTGTAGACGAACGCTTCAACCTAGAAGAACAAAATTTGGTGATCCAAGTGGGATTTGTGTACTGATCATTACCACCAAGTATCATCAAGATTGGGTGAAAAAACATTTGCTGGTATTTCGGAAACTCGTTATTTCTTAGAAGCTTGGCAACCCCTGTCAATGAAAGTGCTTTTCCACAGTCTGTGCCTAGGGCTACATGAAGAGGAAACAAACCATAGAGACTAAACTGAGAACTACTTTATTTTGTCAAGTTTCAAAGAGGTACTACAAACCATGTTGGATTCAGAGTTCCAAATTCATCTATCTATATAGGAGAGAACAGATTGAAACCCAAAAATAAAAACTGCTACTGTAAACGAACGCTGAAACCCAGATGAACAAAATTTGGTGAGCCAAGTGGGATTTGTGTACTGATCATTACCACGAAGTATCATCAAGATTGGGTGAAAAAATATTTGCTGGTATTTCGGGAACACGTTATTTCTTAGAAGCTTGGCAACCCCTTTCAATTAAAGTGCTTTTCCACAGTCTGTGCCTATGGCTACTTGAAGAGGAAACGAAACATAAAGATTAAACTGAGAACTCCTTTATTTTGTCAAGTTTCAAAGAGCTTTCAATGAGAGTGAGAATGTGAATAACTACATTCTTTATGTAGGTTACACTCTGTTCTCTCTTATATAGATAGATGAATTTGGAACTTTAAATTCAACATGGTTTGTAGTAGCTCTTTGAAACTTGACAGAAAAAAGGAGTTCCAGTTTTGTCTCTATGGTTTGTTTTCGATTCAAGTAGTCCTAGGCACAAACTGTGGAAAAGCACTTCCATTGAGAGGGGTTGCCAAGCTTCTAAGAAATAACGAGTTTCCGAAATACCAGCAAATATTTTTTCACACAATCTTGATGATACTTGGTGGTAATGATCAGTACACAAATCCCACTTGGCTCACCATATGGTGTTCTTCTAGATTGACTCCTTCGTCTACAGTAGCACTTTTTACACGTAGGTTTCACTCTGTTCTCTGCTATATAGATAGAAGAATTTGGAACTCTAAATCCAACATGGTTTGTAGTAGCTCTTTGAAACTTGACATAAAAAGTAGTTCTCAGTTTTGTCTCTATGGTTTGCTTCATCTTCAAGTAGCCCTAGGCCCATACAGTGGAAAATCACTTCCATTGAGAGGGGGTGCCAAGCTTCTAAGAAATAACGAGTTTCCGAAATATCAGCAAATATTTTTTCACCGAATCTTGATGATACTTGGTGGTAATGATCGGTACACAAATCCCACTTGGCTCACTAAATTGTCTTCTTCTAGTTTGAAGCGTTCGTCTACAGTAGCAGTTTTTATATGTAGGTTTCACTCTCTTCTCTCTTATATATATATATGACTTTGGAACTCTAAATCCAACATGGTTTGTAGTAGCTCTTAGAAAATTGACAAAATAAAGGAGTTCTCAGTTTAGTCTCTATGCTTTTTACCTCTTCAAGTAGCCCTAGGCACAGACAGTGGAAAAGCACTTTAATTGAGAGGGGTTGTCAAGCTTCTAAGAAATAACGAGTTTCCGAAATACCAGCAAATATTTTTCACCCAATCTTGATGATACTTGGTGGTAATGATCAGTACACAAATCCCACTTTCCTCACCAAATTGTGTTCCTCTAGGTTGAAGCGTTCGTCTACAGCAGCAGTTTTTATATGTAGGTTACACTCTGTTCTCTCTTATATAGATAGATGAATTTGGAACTCTAAATCCAACAAGGTTTGTAGTAGCTCTTTGAAACGTGACAAAATAAAGTAGTTCTCAGTTTACTCTCTATGGTTTGTTCCCTCTTCAAGTATCCCTTGGCACAGACTGTGGAAAAGCACTTTCATTGAAAGGAGTTGCCAAGCATCCAAGAACTAACGATTTTCCGAATACCAGCAAATATTTTTTCACCCAATCTTGATGACACTTGGTGGTAATTATCGTTACACAAATCCCACTTGACTCACCAAATTTTGTTCTTCTAGTTTGAAGCGTTCGTTTACAATTTAAGTTTATAATTTAGGTTTCCCTATCTTCTCTCCTATATATATAGATGAATTTGGAACTCTAAATCCAACATGGTTTGTAGTAGCTCTTTGAAACTTGACAAAATATAGGAGTTCTCAGTTTTGTATCTATGGTTTGTTTTTTCTCAAGTAGCCCTATGCCCAGACTGTGGAAAAGCAGTTCCATTGAGAGGGGTTGCCAAGCTTCTAAGAAATAACGAGTTTCCTAAATACCAGCAAATATTTTTTCACCCAATCTTGATGATACTTGGTGGTAATGATCAGTACACAAATCCCACATGGCTCACCATATTGTGTTCTTCTAGATTGAAGCGTTCGTCTACAGTAGCAGTTTTTACATGTAGGTTTCACTCTGTTCTCTCCTATATAGATAGATGAATTTGGAACTCTAAATCCAACATGGTTTGTAGTAGCTCTTTGAAACTTGACAAAAAAGCCAAGTTCTGAGTTTTGTCTCTATGGTTTGTTTCCTCTTCAAGTGGCCCGAATCAGAGACTGTGGAAAAGCACTTTCATTGAGAGGTGTTGCCAAGCTTCTAAGGAATAACGAGTTTCCGAAATACCTGCAAATCTTTTTTCACCCAATCTTGATGATACTTGGTGGTAATGATCAGTACACAAAACCCACTTGCCTCACCAAATTTTGTGCTTCTATGTTTAAGCGTTTGTCTACAGTAGCAGTTTTTATATGTAGGTTTCCCTCTGTTCTCTCGTATATAGATAGATGAATTTGGAACTCTATATCCAACATGGTTGTAGTAGCTCTTTGAAACTTGGCAAAAAAAAAAAAGTAGTTCTCAGTTTTGTCTCAATGGTTTGTTTCCTCTTCAAGTAGCCCTAAGAGGAGACTTTGGAAAACCAATTTCATTGAAAGTGGTTGCCAAGCTTCCAAGAAATTACGAGTTTTCGAAAAACCAGCAAATATTTTTCTCCCAATCTTGATGATACGTGGTGGAAATGACACGGACAGAAAGCCCACTTGGCTCACCAAATTCTGTTCTTCTACGTTGAAGCATTCGTTTACAGTAGCAGTATTTATTTTTAGGATTCACTGTGTTCTCTCCTATATATATAGATGAATTTGGAACTCTAAATCCAACATGGTTTGTAGTAGGTCTTTGAAACTTGACAAAATAAAGGAGTTCTCAGTTTTGTCTCTATGGTTTGTTTCCTCTCAAGTAGCCCTAGGCACAGACTCTGGAAAAGCACTTACATTGAGAGGGGTTGCCAAGCTTCTAAGAAATAACGAGTTTCCGAAACACCAGTAAATATTTTTTCACCCAATCTTGATAATACTAGGTGGTAATGATCAGTCCACAAATCTCACTTGGCTCACCAAATTGTGTTCTTCTAGGTTGAAGCGTTCGTCTTCAGTAGCAGTTTTTATATTTAGGTTTCACTCTCATCTCTCCTATATAGATACATGAATTTGGAACTCTAAATCCAACATGGTTGGTAGTGGCTCTTTGAAACATGACAAAATAAAGATGTTCTCAGTTTTGTCGCTATGCTTTGTTTCCTCTTCAAGTAGCCCTAGGCACAGACTGTGGAAAAGCACTTTCATTGAGAGGGGTTGCCAAGCTTCTAAGAAATAACGAGTTACCGAAATACCGGCAAATATTTTTTCACCCAATCTTGATGGTCTTGGAGGTAATGATCAGTACAGAAATCCCACTTGCCTCATCAAATTTTGTTCTTCTAGGTTGAAACGTTCGTCTACAGTAGCAGTTTTTATATTTAGGTTTCACTCTGTTCTCTTCTATATAGATAGATGAATTTGGAACTCTATATCTAACATGGTTTGTAGTAGCTTTTTGAAACTTGACAAAATAAAGGAGTTCTCATTTTTGTCTCTATGGTTTGTTTCCTCTTCAAGTAGCCCTCGGCACAGACTGTGGAAAAGCACTTTCATTGAGAGGGGTTGCCAAGCTTCTAAGAAATAACGAGTTTCCGAAATACCAGCAAATATTTTTTCACCCAATCTTGATGATACGTGGTGGTAATGATCAGTACACAAATTCCACTTAGCTCACAAAATTGTGTTCTTCTAGGTTGAAGCGTTCTTCTACAGTAGCAGTTTTTATATTTAGGTTTCACTCTCATCTCTCCTATATAGATAGATGAATTTGGAACTCTAAATTCAACATGGTTTGTAGTAGCTCTTTGAAACTTGACAAAATAGAGGAGTTCTCACTTTTGTCTCTATGATTTGTTTGCTCTTAAAGTAGCCCTAGGCACAGACTGTGTAAAAGCACTTTCATTGAGAGGGGTTGCCAAGCTTCTAAGAAATAACGAGTTACCGAAATACCGGCAAATATTTTTTCACCCAATCTTGATGATTCTTGGGGGTAATGATCAGTACACAAATCCCACTTGGCTCACCAAATTGTGTTCTTCTAGGTTGAAGCGTTCGTCTACAGTAGCAGTTTTGATATTTAGGTTTCCCTCTGTTCTCTCCTATACAGATAGATGAATTAAGAACTCTAAATCCAACATGGTTTGTAGTAGCTCTTTGAAACTTGACAAAATAAATGAGTTCTCAGTTTTGTCTCTATGGTTTGTTTCCACTTCAAGTAGCCCTAGGCACAGACTGTGGAAAAGCACTTCCATTGAGAGCGGTTGCCAAGCTTCTAAGAAATAACGAGTTTCCGAAATACAAGCAAATATTTTTTCACCCAATCTTGATGATACGTGGTGGTAATGATCAGTACACAAATTCCACTTGGCTCACCAAATTGTGTACTTCTAGGTTGAAGCGTTGGTCTACAGTAGCAGTTTTTATATTTAGGATTCCCTCTGTTCTCCCCTATATCGATAGATGAATTTGGAACTCTAAATAAAACATGGTTTTTAGTAGCTCTTTGAAACTTGACAAAATAAAGGGGTTCTCCGTTTTTTCTCTATGCTTTGTTTCCTCTTCAAGTAGCCCTAGGCACAGACTGTGGAAAAGCACTTTCATTGAGAGGGGTTGCCAAGTTTCTAAGAAATAACGAGTTTCTGAAATACCAGCAAATATTTTTTCACCCAATCTTGATGATACGTGGTGGTAATGATCAGTACACAAATCCCACTTGGCTCACCAAATTGTGTTCTTCTAGGTTGAAGCTTTCATCTACAGCAGCTGTTTATATATGTTGGTTTCACTCTGTTCTCTCTTATATAGATAGATGAATTTGGAACTCTAAATTCAACATGGTGTGTAGTAGCTCTTTGAAACTTGACAAAATAAAGGAGTTTTCAGTTTTGTCTCTATGGTTTGTGTCCTTTTCAAGTAGCCTAAGCACAGACTGTGGAAAAGCACTTTCATTGAGAGGGGTTGCCAAGCGTCTAAGAAATTACGAGTTTCCGAAATACCAGCAAATATATTTTCACCCAATCTTGATGATACGTGGTGGTAATGATCAGTACACAAATCCCACTTGGCTCACCAAATTGTGTTCTTCTAGGTGAAGCGTTCGTCTACAGTAGCAGTTTTTATATTTAGGTTTCACTCTCATCTCTCCTATATAGACTGATGAATTTGGAACTCTAAATCCAACATGGTTTGTAGTAGCTTTTTGAAACTTGACAAAATAAAGGAGTTTTCAGTTTTGTCTCTATGGTTTTTTTCCTCTTCAAGTAGCCCTAGGCACAGACTGTGGAGAAGCACTTTCATTGAGAGGGGTTGCCAAGCTTCTTAGAAATAACGAGTTACCGAAATACCGGGATATATTTTTTCACCCAATCCTGATGATTCTTGGAGGTAATGATGAGTACACAAATCCCACTTGGCTCACCAAATTTTGTTCTTCTATGTTGAAACGTTCGTCTACAGTAGCAGTTTTTATATTTAGGTTTCACTCTGTTCTCTCCTATATAGTTAGATGAATTTGGAACTCCAAATCCAACATGGTTTGTAGTAGCTCTTTGAAACTTGAGAAAATAAAGGAGTTCTCATTTTAGTCTCTATGGTTTGTTTCCTCTTCAAGTATCCCTAGGCACAGACTGTGGAAAAGCACTTTCATTGAGAGGGGTTGCCAAGCATCTAAGAAATTACGAGTTTCCGAAATACCAGCAAATATTTTTTCACCCAATCTTGATGATACATGGTGGTAATGATCAGTACACAAATTCCACTTCGTTCACCAAATTGTGTTCTTCTAGGTTGAAGCGTTCGTCTACAGTAGCAGTTTTTATATTTAGGTTTCCCTCTGTTCTGTCCTATATAGATAGATGAATTTGGAACTCTAAATCCAACATGGTTTGTAGTAGCTCTTTGAAACTTGACAATATAAAGGAGTTCTCAGTTTTGTCTCTATGGTTTGTTTCCTCTTCAAGTAGCTCAAGGCACAGACTGTGGAAAAGCACTTCCATTGAGAGCGGTTTCCAAGCTTCTAAGAAATAACAAGTTTCCGAAATAGCAGCAAATATTTTTTCACCCAATCTTGATGATACATGGTGGTAATGATCAGTAAAGAAATCCCACTTGGCTCACCAAATTGTGTTCTTCTAGGTTGAAGCGTTCGTCTACAGTAGCAGTTTTTATATTTAGGTTTCACTCTGTTCTCTCCTATACAGATTGATGAATTAGGAACTCTAAATCCAACATGCTTTCTAGTAGCTCTTTGAAACTTGACAAATTAATGAGTTCTCAGTTTTGTCTCTATGGTTTGTTTCCACTTCAATTAGCCCTAGGCACAGACTGTGGAAAAGCACTTCCATTGAGAGCCGTTGCCAAGCTTCTAAGAAATAACGAGTTTCCGAAATACCAGCAAATATTTTTTCACCCAATCTTGATGATACGTGGTGGTAATGATCAGTACACAAATCCCATTTGGCTCACCAAATTGTGTTCTTCTAGGTTGAAGCGTTCGTCTACAGTAGCAGTTTTTATATTTAGGTTTCACTCTCATCTCTCCTATATAGATAGATGAATTTGGAACTCTAAATTCAACATGGTTTGTAGTAGCTCTTTGAAACTTGACAAAATAAAGGAGTTCTCACTTTTGTCTCTATGATTTGT
>NW_027514762.1:35968-60229 GCF_048772815.1 Callospermophilus lateralis | reverse complement strand
GGGGTTGCGAAGATTCTAAGAAATAACGAGTTTCCGAAACACCAGCAACTATTTTTTCACCCAATCCTGATAATACTTGGTGGTAATGATCAGTACACAAATCCCACTTGGCTCACCAAATTGTGTTCTTCTAGTTTGAAGCGTTCGTCTACAGTAGCAGTTTTTATATTTAGGTTTCACTCTGTTCTCTCCTTTATAGATTGATGAATCTGGAACTCCAAATGCAACATGGTTTGTAGTAGCTCTTTGAAACTTGACAAAATAAAGGAGTTCTCAGTTTAGTCTCTATGGTTTGGTTCCTCGTAAAGTAGCCCTACCACAGAATGTGGAATAGCAATTTCATTAAGAGGGGTTGCCAAGCTTCTAAGAAATAAGGAATTTCGGTCATACCAGCAAATATTTTTTCACCCAATCTTGATGATACTTGGTGGTAATGATCAGTACACAAATCCCACATGGCTCACCAAATTTTGTTCTTCTATGTTGAAGCGTTTCTCTACAGTAGCAGTTTTTATATTTAGGTTTCACTCTGTTCTCTCCTATATAGTTAGATGAATTTGGAACTCTTAATCCAACATGGTTTGTAGTAGCTCTATGAAACATGACAAAATAAAGGAGTTCTCAGTTTTGTCTCTATGGTTTGTTTCCTCTTCAAGTAGACCTAGGCACAGACTGTGGAAAAGTACTTTCATTGAGAGGGGTTGCCAAGCTTCTAAGAAATAATGAGTTTCCGAAATACCAGCAAATAGTTTATCACCCAATCTTCATGATACGTGGTGGTAATGGTCAGTACACAAATCTCACTTGGCTCACCAAATTGTGTTCTTCTAGGTTGAAGCGTTCGTCTACAGTAGCAGTTTTTATATTTAGGTTTCACTCTCATTCTCCTATATAGATAGATGAATTTGGAACTCTAAATCCAACGTGGTTTGTAGTAGCTCTTTGAAACTTGACAAAATAAAGGAGTTCTCAGTTTGGCCTCTATGGTTTGTTTCCTCTTCAAGTAGCCATAGGCACAGACTGTGGAAAAGCACTTATATTGAGAGGGGTTGCCAAGCTTCTAAGAAATAACGAGATTCCAAAACACCGGCAAATATTTTTTCACCCAATCTTGATGATACGTGGTGGTAATGATCAGTACAGAAATCCCACTTGGCTCACCAATTTGTGTTCTTCTAGGTTGAACCGTTCGTCTACAGTAGCAGTTTTTATATTTAGGTTTCACTCTCATCTCTCCTATATAGATAGATGAATTTGGAACTCTAAATCGAACGTGGTTTGAGTAGCTCTTTGAAACATGAGAAAATAAAGGAATTCTCAGTTTTGTCTCCACGGTTTGTTTCCTCTTCAAGTAGCCCTAGGCACAGACTGTGGAAAAGCACTTATATTTAGAGGGGTTGCCAAGCTTCTAAGAAATAACGAGTTTCCAAAACACCAGCAAATATTTTTTCACCCAATCTTGATGATACATAGTGGTAATGATCAGTACACAAATCCCACTTGGCTCAACAAATTGTGTTCTTCTAGGTTGAAGCGTTCGTCTTCAGTAGCAGTTTTTATATTTAGGTTTCACTCTCTTCTCTCCTATATAGATAGATGAATTTGGAACTCTAAATCCAACATGGTTTGTAGTAGCTCTTTGAAACTTGACAAAATAAAGGAGATCTCAGTTTTGTCTCTATGGTTTGTTTCCTCTTCTAGTAGCCCTAGGCACAGACTGTGGAAATGCACTTTCATTGAGAGGGGTTGCCAAGCTTCTAAGAAATAACGAGTTTCCGAAATACCAGCAAATATTTTTTCACCCAATCTTGATGATTCTTGGTGGTAATAATCAGTACGCAAATCCCACTTGGCTCACCAAATTTTGTTCTTCTAGGTTGATTCGTTCGTCTAGAGTAGCAATTTTTATATTTAGGTTTCACTCTCATCTCTCCTATATAGATAGATAAATTTGGAACTCTAAATCCAACATGGTTTGTAGTAGCTCTTTGAAACTTGACAAAAAAAAGGATTTCTCAGTTTTGTCTCTATGGTTTGTTTCCTCTTCAAGTAGCCCTAGGCACAGACTGTGAAAAAGCACTTACATTGAGAGGGGTTGCGAAGCTTCTAAGAAATAACGAGTTTCCGAAACACCAGCAACTATTTTTTCACCCAATCCAGATAATACTTGGTGGTAATGATCAGTACACAAATCCCACTTGGCTCACCAAATTGTGTTCTTCTAGTTTTAAGCGTTCGTCTACAGTAGCAGTTTTTATATTTAGGTTTCACTCTGTTCTCTCCTTTATAGATAGATGAATTTGGAACTCCAAATGCAACATGGTTTGTAGTAGCTCTTTGAAACTTGACAAAATAAAGGAGTTCTCAGTTTAGTCTCTATGGTTTGGTTCCTCGTAAAGTAACCCTACCACCTAATGTGGAATAGCACTTTCATTGAGAGGGTTTGCCAAGCTTCTAAGAAATAAGGAATTTCGGTCATACCAGCAAATATTTTTTCACCCAATCTTGATGATACTTGGTGGTAATGATCAGTACACAAATCCCACCTGGCTCACCAAATTTTGTTCTTCTATGTTGAAGCGTTTCTCTACAGTGGCAGTTTTTATATTTAGGTTTCACTCTGTTCTCTCCTATATAGATAGATGAATTTGGAACTCTAAATCCAACATGGTTTGTAGTAGCTCTTTGAAACTTGACAAAATAACGGAGTTCTCAGTTTTGTCTCTATGGTTTGTTTCCTCTTCAAGTAGCCCTAGGCACAGACTGTGGAAAAGTACTTTGATTGAGAGGGGTTGCCAAGCTTCTAAGAAATAACGAGTTTCCGAAATACCAGCAAATAGTTTATCACCCAATCTTCATGATACGTGGTGGTAATGGTCAGTACACAAATCCCACTTGGCTCACCAAATTGTGTTCTTCTAGGTTGAAGCGTTCGTCTATAGTAGCAGTTTTTAAATTTAGGTTTCACTCTCATCTCTCCTATATAGATAGATGAATTTGGAACTCTAAATCCAACGTGGTTTGTAGTAGATCTTTGAAACTTGACAAAATAAAGGAGTTCTCAGTTTGGCTTCTATGGTTTGTTTCCTCTTCAAGTAGCCCTAGGCACAGACTGTGGACAAGTACTTATATTGAGAGGGGTTGCCAAGCTTGTAAGAAATCACGAGATTCCAAAACACCAGGAAATATTTTTTCACACAATCTTGATGATACGTGGTGGTAATGATCAGTACACAAATCCCACTTGGCTCACCAAATTGTGTTCTTCTAGGTTGAAGCCTTCGTCTACAGTAGCAGTTTTTATATTTAGGTTTCACTCTCATCTCTCCTATATAGATAGATGAATTTGGAACTCTATATCTAACATGGTTTGTAGTAGCTCTTTGAAACTTGACAAAATAAAGGAGTTCTCAGTTTTGTCTCTATGGTTTGTTTCCTCTTCAAGTAGCTCTAGGCACAGACTGTGAAAAAGCACTTTCATTGAGAGGGGTTGCCAAGCTTCTAACAAATAACAAATTTCTGAAATACCAGCAAATATTTTTCACCCAATCTTGATGATACTTGGTGGTAATGATCAGTACACAAATCCCACTTGGCTCAACAAATTGTGTTCTTCTAGGTTGAAGCGTTCGTCTACAGTAGCAGTGTTTATATTTAGGTTTCACTCTCATCTCTCCTATATAGATAGATGAATTTGGAACTCTAAATCCAACATGGTTTGTAGTAGCTCTTTGAAACTTGACAAAATAAAGGAGTTCTCAGTTTTGTCTCTATGGTTTGTTTGATCTTCAAGTAGCCCTAGGCACAGACTGTGGAAGGCACTTCCATTGAGAGCGGTTGCCAAGCTTCTAAGAAATAACGAGTTTCCGAAATACCAGCAAATATTTTTTCACCCAATCTTGATGATACGTGGTGGTAATGATCAGTATACAAATCCCACCTGGCTCACCAAATTGTGTTCCTCTGGTTGAAGCGTTCGGCCACAGTAGCAGTTTTTAATTAGGTTTCCCTCTGTTCTCTCCTATATAGATAGATGAATTTGGAACTCTAAATCCAACATGGTTTGTAGTAGCTATTTGAAACTTGACAAAATAAAGGAGTTCTCAGTTTGGTCTCTATGGTTTGTTTCCTCTTCAAGTAGCCCTAGGCACAGACTGTGAAAAAGCACTTACATTGAGAGTGGTTGCGAAGCTTCTAAGAAATAACGAGTTTCCTAAATACCAGCAAATATTTTTTCACCCAATCTTGATGATACGTGGTGGTAATGATCAGTACACAAATCCCACTTGGCTCACAAAATTGTGTTCTTCTAGGTTGAAGCGTTCGTCTAGAGTAGCAATTTTTATATTTAGGTTTCACTCTCATCTCTCCTATATAGATAGATGAATTTGGAACTCTAAATCCAACATGGTTTGTAGTAGCTCTTTGAAACTTGACAAAATAAAGGAGTTCTCAGTTTTGTCTCTATGGTTCGTTTCCTCTTCAAGTAGCCCTAGGCAGAGACTGTGGAAAAGCACTTTCATTGAGAGGGGTTGCCAATCTTCTAAGAAATAACAAGTAACCGAAATACCGGGATATATTTTTTCACCCAATCTTGGTGATTCTTGGTGGTAATGATCAAGACACAAATCCCACTTGGCTCACCAAATTTTGTTCTTCTTGGTTGAAACGTTCGTCTACAGAAGCAGTTTTTATATTTAGGTTTCACTCTGTTCTCTCCTTTATAGATAGATGAATTTGGAACTCCAAATGCAAAATGGTTTGTAGTAGCTCTTTGAAACTTGAGAAAATAAAGGACTTTTCAGTTTAGTCTCTATGGTTTGTTTCCTCTTCAAGTAGCCCTAGGCACAGACTGCTGAAAAGCACTTTCATTGAGAATGGTTGCCAAACTTCTAAGAAATAACGAGTTTCCGAAATACCAGCAAATATTTTTTCATGCAATCTTGATGATACGTGGTGGTAATGATCAGTACACAAATACCACTTGGCTCACCAAATTGTGTTCTTCTAGATTGAAGCGTTCGTCTACAGTGGCAGTTTTTACATGTAGGTTTCACTCTATTCTCTCCTATATAGATAGATGAATTTGGAAATCTAAATCCAACATGGTTTGTTGTAGCATTTGAAACGTTAAAAAATACAGGAGTTCTCAGTTTTGTCTCTATGGTTTGTTTCCTCTTCAATTAGCCCTAGGCACAGACTGTGGAACAGCACTTTCATTGAGAGGGGTTGCCAAGCTTCCAAGAAAACAGGAGTTTCTGAAATACCAGCAAATATTTTTTCACCCAATCTTGATGATTCTTGGTGGTAATGATCAGTACACAAATCCCACTTGGCTCACCAAATTGTGTTTTTCTAGGTTGAAGCGTTCGTCTACAGTAGGAGTTTTTATTTTTAGGTTTCACTCTGTTCTCTCCTATATATATATAGATGAATTTGGAACTCTAAATCCAACGTGGTTTGTAGTAGCCTTTGAAACTTGACAAATTAAAGGAGTTCTCAGTTTGGTCAATGTGGTTTGTTTCCTCTTCAAGAAGCCCTAGGCACAGACTGTGGAACTGCACTATCATTGAGAAGGGTTGCCAAGCTTCCAAGAAAACAAGAGTTTCTGAAATACCAGCAAATATTTTTTTACCCAATCTTGATGATACGTGGTGGTAATGATCAGTACACAAATCCCACTTGG
This sequence comes from Callospermophilus lateralis, assembly GCF_048772815.1. Classification (NCBI taxonomy): domain Eukaryota; kingdom Metazoa; phylum Chordata; class Mammalia; order Rodentia; family Sciuridae; genus Callospermophilus; species Callospermophilus lateralis. Next base: position 54,543 of record NW_027514762.1, on the reverse strand, counting down.
CTCACAAAATTGTGTTCTTCTAGGTTGAAGCTTTCGTCTATAGTAGCAGTTTTTATATTTAGGTTTCATTCTCATCTCTCCTATATAGATAGATGAATTTGGAACTCTAAATCCAACAAGGTTTGTAGTAGCTCTTTGAAACTTGACAAAATAAAGGATTTCTCAGTTTTGTCTTTATGGTTTGTTTGCTCTTCAAGTAGCCCTAGGCACAGACTGTGGAAAAGCACTTTCATTGAGAGGGGTTGCCAAGCTTCTAAGAATTAACGAGATTCCGAAATACCAGCAAATATTTTTTCACCCAATCTTGATGATTCTTGGTGGTAATAATCAGTACACAAATCCCACTTGGCTCACCAAATTGTGTTCTTCTAGGTTAAAGGGTTCTTCTACAGCAGCAGTTCATGTATGTAGGTTTCACTCTGTTCTCGCTTATATAGCTAGATGAATTTGGAACTCTATATCTAACATGGTTTGTAGTAGCTTTTTGAAACTTGACAAAATAAAGGAGTTCTCAGTTTAGTCTCTATGGTTTGTTTCCTCTTCAAGTAGCCCAAGGAAAAGACTGTGGAAAAGCACTTTCATTGAGATGGTTTGCCAAGCTTCTAAGAAATAACGAGTTTCGGAAATACCAGCAAATATTTTTTAACCCAATCTTGATGATACGTGGTGGTAATGATCAGTACACAAACCCCACTTGGCTCACCAAATTGTGTTCTTCTAGGTTGAAGCTTTCGTCTATAGTAGCAGTTTTTATATTTAGGTTTCATTCTCATCTCTCCTATATAGATAGATGAATTTGGAACTCTAAATCCAACAAGGTTTGTAGTAGCTCTTTGAAACTTGACAAAATAAAGGATTTCTCAGTTTTGTCTTTATGGTTTGTTTGCTCTTCAAGTAGCCCTAGGCACAGACTGTGGAAAAGCACTTTCATTGAGAGGGGTTGCCAAGCTTCTAAGAATTAACGAGATTCCGAAATACCAGCAAATATTTTTTAACCCAATCTTGATGATACGTGGTGGTAATGATCAGTACACAAACCCCACTTGGCTCACCAAATTGTGTTCTTCTAGGTTGAAGTGTTCGTCTACAGTAGCAGTTTTTATATTTAGGTTTCACTCTCATCTCTCCTATATAGAGAGATGAATTTGGAACTCTAAATCCAACATGGTTTGTAGTAGCTCTTTGAAACTTGACAAAATAAAGGAGTTCTCAGTTTTGTCTCTATGGTTTGTTTCCTCTTCAAGTAGCCCTAGGCACAGACTGTGGAAAAGCACTTTCATTGAGAGGGGTTGCCAAGCTTCTAAGAAATAACAAGATTCCGAAATACCAGCAAATAGTTTATCACCCAATCTTCATGATACGTGGTGGTAATGGTCAGTACACAAATCCCACTTGGCTCACCAAATTGTGTTCTTCTAGGTTGAAGCGTTCGTCTATAGTAGCAGTTTTTAAATTTAGGTTTCACTCTCATCTCTCCTATATAGATAGATGAATTTGGAACTCTAAATCCAACGTGGTTTGTAGTAGCTCTTTGAAACTTGACAAAATAAAGGAGTTCTCAGTTTGGCTTCTATGGTTTGTTTCCTCTTCAAGTAGCCCTAGGCACAGACTGTGGACAAGTACTTATATTGAGAGGGGTTGCCAAGCTTGTAAGAAATCACGAGATTCCAAAACACCAGGAAATATTTTTTCACACAATCTTGATGATACGTGGTGGTAATGATCAGTACACAAATCCCACTTGGCTCACCAAATTGTGTTCTTCTAGGTTGAAGCCTTCGTCTTCAGTAGCAGTTTTTATATTTAGGTTTCACTCTCATCTCTCCTATATAGATAGATGAATTTGGAACTCTATATCTAACATGGTTTGTAGTAGCTTTTTGAAACTTGACAAAATAAAGGAGTTCTCAGTTTTGTCTCTATGGTTTGTTTCCTCTTCAAGTAGCTCTAGGCACAGACTGTGAAAAAGCACTTTCATTGAGAGGGGTTGCCAAGCTTCTAACAAATAACAAATTTCTGAAATACCAGCAAATATTTTTCACCCAATCTTGATGATACTTGGTGGTAATGATAAGTACACAAATCCCACTTGGCTCAACAAATTGTGTTCTTCTAGGTTGAAGCGTTCGTCTACAGTAGCAGTGTTTATATTTAGGTTTCACTCTCATCTCTCCTATATAGATAGATGAATTTGGAACTCTAAATCCAACATGGTTTGTAGTAGCTCTTTGAAACTTGACAAAATAAAGGAGTTCTCAGTTTTGTCTCTATGGTTTGTTTGATCTTCAAGTAGCCCTAGGCACAGACTGTGGAAAAGCACTTCCATTGAGAGCGGTTGCCAAGCTTCTAAGAAATAACGAGTTTCCGAAATACCAGCAAATATTTTTTCATCCAATCTTGATGATACCTGGTGGTAATGATCAGTATACAAATCCCACCTGGCTCACCAAATTGTGTTCCTCTGGTTGAAGCGTTCGGCCACAGTAGCAGTTTTTAATTAGGTTTCCCTCTGTTCTCTCCTATATAGATAGATGAATTTGGAACTCTAAATCCAACATGGTTTGTAGTAGCTATTTGAAACTTGACAAAATAAAGGAGTTCTCAGTTTGGTCTCTATGGTTTGTTTCCTCTTCAAGTAGCCCTAGGCACAGACTGTGAAAAAGCACTTACATTGAGAGTGGTTGCGAAGCTTCTAAGAAATAACGAGTTTCCTAAATACCAGCAAATATTTTTTCACCCAATCTTGATGATACGTGGTGGTAATGATCAGTACACAAATCCCACTTGGCTCACAAAATTGTGTTCTTCTAGGTTGAAGCGTTCGTCTAGAGTAGCAATTTTTATATTTAGGTTTCACTCTCATCTCTCCTATATAGATAGATGAATTTGGAACTCTAAATCCAACATGGTTTGTAGTAGCTCTTTGAAACTTGACAAAATAAAGGAGTTCTCAGTTTTGTCTCTATGGTTCGTTTCCTCTTCAAGTAGCCCTAGGAAGAGACTGTGGAAAAGCACTTTCATTGAGAGGGGTTGCCAATCTTCTAAGAAATAACAAGTAACCGAAATACCGGGATATATTTTTTCACCCAATCTTGGTGATTCTTGGTGGTAATGATCAAGACACAAATCCCACTTGGCTCACCAAATTTTGTTCTTCTTGGTTGAAACGTTCGTCTACAGAAGCAGTTTTTATATTTAGGTTTCACTCTGTTCTCTCCTTTATAGATAGATGAATTTGGAACTCCAAATGCAACATGGTTTGTAGTAGCTCTTTGAAACTTGAGAAAATAAAGGAGTTTTCAGTTTAGTCTCTATGGTTTGTTTCCTCTTCAAGTAGCCCTAGGCACAGACTGCTGAAAAGCACTTTCATTGAGAATGGTTGCCAAACTTCTAAGAAATAACGAGTTTCCGAAATACCAGCAAATATTTTTTCACGCAATCTTGATGATACGTGGTGGTAATGATCAGTACACAAATACCACTTGGCTCACCAATTTGTGTTCTTCTAGATTGAAGCGTTCGTCTACAGTGGCAGTTTTTACATGTAGGTTTCACTCTATTCTCTCCTATATAGATAGATGAATTTGGAAATCTAAATCCAACATGGTTTGTTGTAGCATTTGAAACGTTAAAAAATACAGGAGTTCTCAGTTTTGTCTCTATGGTTTGTTTCCTCTTCAATTAGCCCTAGGCACAGACTGTGGAACAGCACTTTCATTGAGAGGGGTTGCCAAGCTTCCAAGAAAACAGGAGTTTCTGAAATACCAGCAAATATTTTTTCACCCAATCTTGATGATTCTTGGTGGTAATGATCAGTACACAAATCCCACTTGGCTCACCAAATTGTGTTTTTCTAGGTTGAAGCGTTCGTCTACAGTAGGAGTTTTTATTTTTAGGTTTCACTCTGTTCTCTCCTATATAGATAGATGAATTTGGAACTCTAAATCCAACGTGGTTTGTAGTAGCCTTTGAAACTTGACAAATTAAAGGAGTTCTCAGTTTGGTCTCTGTGGTTTGTTTCCTCTTCAAGAAGCCCTAGGCACAGACTGTGGAACTGCACTATCATTGAGAAGGGTTGCCAAGCTTCCGAGAAAACAAGAGTTTCTGAAATACCAGCAAATATTTTTTTACCCAATCTTGATGATACGTGGTGGTAATGATCAGTACACAAATCCCACTTGGCTCACAAAATTGTGTTCTTCTAGGTTGAAGCTTTCGTCTATAGTAGCAGTTTTTATATTTAGGTTTCATTCTCATCTCTCCTATATAGATAGATGAATTTGGAACTCTATATCCAACAAGGTTTGTAGTAGCTCTTTGAAACTTGACAAAATAAAGGATTTCTCAGTTTTGTCTTTATGGTTTGTTTGCTCTTCAAGTAGCCCTAGGCACAGACTGTGGAAAAGCACTTTCATTGAGAGGGGTTGCCAAGCTTCTAAGAATTAACGAGATTCCGAAATACCAGCAAATATTTTTTCACCCAATCTTGATGATTCTTGGTGGTAATAATCAGTACACAAATCCCACTTGGCTCAACAAATTGTGTTCTTCTAGGTTAAAGGGTTCTTCTACAGCAGCAGTTCATGTATGTAGGATTCACTCTGTTCTCTCTTATATAGCTAGATGAATTTGGAACTCTATATCTAACATGGTTTGTAGTAGCTTTTTGAAACTTGACAAAATAAAGGAGTTCTCAGTTTAGTCTCTATGGTTTGTTTCCTCTTCAAGTAGCCCAAGGAAAAGACTGTGGAAAAGCACTTTCATTGAGATGGTTTGCCAAGCTTCTAAGAAATAACGAGTTTCGGAAATACCAGCAAATATTTTTTAACCCAATCTTGATGATACGTGGTGGTAATGATCAGTACACAAACCCCACTTGGCTCACCAAATTGTGTTCTTCTAGGTTGAAGTGTTCGTCTACAGTAGCAGTTTTTATATTTAGGTTTCACTCTCATCTCTCCTATATAGAGAGATGAATTTGGAACTCTAAATCCAACATGGTTTGTAGTAGCTCTTTGAAACTTGACAAAATAAAGGAGTTCTCAGTTTTGTCTCTATGGTTTGTTTCCTCTTCAAGTAGCCCTAGGCACAGACTGTGGAAAAGCACTTTCATTGAGAGGGGTTGCCAAGCTTCTAAGAAATAACGAGTTTCCGAAACACCAGCAAATATTTTTTCACCCAATCTTGATGATACGTGGTGGTAATCGTCAGTACACAAATCCCACTTGGCTCACCAAATTGTGTTCATCTAGGTTGAAGCGTTCGTCTACAGTAGCAGTTTTTATATTTAGGTTTCACTCTCAACTCTCCTATATAGATAGATGAATTTGGAACTCTAAATCGAACGTGGTTTGAGTAGCTCTTTGAAACTTGAGAAAATAAAGGAATTCTCAGTTTGGTCTCCACGGTTTGTTTCCTCTTCAAGTAGCCCTAGGCACAGACTGTGGACAAGCACTTATATTGAGAGGGGTTGCCAAGCTTGTAAGAAATAACGAGATTCCAAAACACCAGGAAATATTTTTTCACACAATCTTGATGATACGTGGTGGTAATGATCAGTACACAAATCCCACTTGGCTCACCAAATTGTGTTCTTCTAGGTTGAAGCATTCGTCTTCAGTAGCAGTTTTTATATTTAGGTCTCACTCTCATCTCTCCTATATAGATACATAAATTTGGAACTCTATATCTAACATGGTTTGTAGTAGCTTTTTGAAACTTGACAAAATAAAGGAGTTCTCAGTTTTGTCTCTATGGCTTGTTTCCTCTTCAAGTAGCCCTAGGCAGAGCCTGTGGAAAAGCACTTTCATTAAGAGGGTTTGCCAAGCTTCCAAGAAATTACGAGTTTCCGAAACACGAGCAACTATTTTTTCACCCAATCCTGATAATATTTGGTGGTAATGATCAGTACACAAATCCCACTTGGCTCACCAAATTGTGTTCTTCTAGTTTGAAGCGTTCGTCTACAGTAGCAGTTTTTATATTTAGGTTTCACTCTCATCTCTCCTAAATAGATAGATGAATTTGGAACTCTAAATCCAACATGGTTTGTAGTAGCTCTTTGAAACTTGACAAAATAAAGGAGTTCTCAGTTTTGTCTCTATGGTTTGTTTCCTCTTCAAGTATACCTAGGCACAGACTGTGGAAAAGCACTTTCATTGGGAGGGGTTGCCAAGCTTCTAAGAAATAACTAGTTTCCGAAATACCAGCAAATATTTTTTCACCCAATCTTGATGATACGTGGTGGTAATGATCAGTACACAAATCCCACTTGGCTCACAAAATTGTGTTCTTCTAGGTTGAAGCGTTCGTCTAGAGTAGCAATTTTTATATTTAGGTTTCACTCTCATCGCTCCTATATAGATAGATTAATTTGGAACTCTAAATCCAACATGGTTTGTAGTAGCTCTTTGAAACTTGACAAAATAAAGGAGTTCTCAGTTTTGTCTCTATGGTTCGTTTCCTCTTCAAGTAGCCCTAGGCACAGACTGTGGAAAAGCACTTTCATTGAGAGGGGTTGCCAATCTTCTAAGAAAAAACAAGTTACCGAAATACTGGGATATATTTTTTCACCCAATCTTGATGATTCTTGGTGGTAATGATCAGTACACAAATCCCACTTGGCTCACCAAATTTTGTTCTTCTTGGTTGAAACGTTCGTCTACAGAAGTAGTTTTTATATTTAGGTTTCACTCTGTTCTCTCTTTTATAGATAGATGAATTTGGAACTCCAAATGCAACATGGTTTGAAGTAGCTCTTTGAAACTTGAGAAAACAAAGGAGTTCTCAGTTTAGTCTCTATGGTTTGTTTCCTCTTCAAGTAGCTCTAGGCACAGACTGCTGAAAAGCACTTTCATTGAGAGGGGTTGCCAAGCTTCTAAGAAATAACGAGTTTCCGAAGTACCAGCAAATATTTTTTCACCCAATATTGATGATACGTGGTGGTAATGATCAGTACACAAATCCCACTTGGCTCACCAAATTTGTTCTTCTAGGTTGAAGCGTTCGTCTACAGTAGCAGTTTTTATATTTAGGTTTCACTCTGTTCTCTCCTATATAGATACATGAATTTGGAACTCTAAATCCAACATGGTTTGTAGTAGCTCTTTGAAACTGGACAAAATAAAGGAGTTCTCAGTTTAATATCTATGGTTAGTTTCCTCTTCAAGTAGCCCTAGGCAGAGTCTGTGGAAAAGCACTTTCATTAAGAGGGTTTGCCAAGCTTCCAAGAAATTATGAGTTTCCGAGATACCAGCAAATATTTTTTTCACCCAATCTTGATGATACGTGGTGGTAATGATCAGTACACAAATTCCACTAGGCTCACCAAATTGTGTTCTTCTGTTGAAGCGTTCGTCTACAGTAACAGTTTTTATATTTAGGTTTCCCTCTGTTCTTTCCTATATAGATAGATGAATTTGGAATTATAAATCCTACATGGTTTGTAGTAGCGCTTTGAAACTTGACAAAATAAAGGAGTTCTCAGTTTTGTCTCCATGGTTTGTTTCCTCTTCAAGTAGCCCTAGGCACAGACTTTGGAAAAGCACTTTCATTGAGAGGGGTTTCCAAGCTTCTAAGAAATAACGAGTTTCCGAAATACCAGCAAATATTTTTCCACCCAATCTTGATGATACGTGGTGGTAATGATCAGTACACAAATCCCACTTGGCATACCAAATTGTGTTCTTCTAGGTTGAAGCGTTCGTCTACAGTAGTAGTTTTTATATTTAGGTTTCACTCTGTTCTCTCCTAAATAGGTAGATGAATTTGGAACTCTAAATAAAACACGGTTTGTAGTAGCTCTTTGAAACTTGACAAAATAAAGGAGTTCTCAGTTTAGTCTCTATGGTTTGTTTCCTCTTCAATTAGACCTAAACACAGACTGTTGAAAAGCACTTTCATTGATAGGGGTTGCCAAGCTTCCAAGAAATTACGATTTTCCGATATACCAGCAAATATTTTTTCACCCAATCCTGATGATACGTGTTGGCAATAACAAGTACACAAATCCCACTTGGCTCACCAAATTTTGTTTTTCTAGGTTTAAGCGTTCGTTTACAGTATCAGTTTTTATTTTTGGGTTTCACTCTGTTCTCTCCAATATAGATAGATGAATTTGGAATTCTAAATCCAACATGGTTTGCAGTAGCTCTTTGAAACTTGACAAAATGAAAGAGTTCTCAGTTTTGTCTCTATGGGTTGTTTCCTCCTCTAGTAGCCCTAGGCACACACTGTGGAGAAGCACTTTTATTGAGAGGGGTTGCCAAGCTTCTAAGAAATAACGAGTTTCCGAAATACCAGCAAATATTTTTTCACCAACTCTTGATGATGCTTGGTGGTAATGATCAGTACATAAATCCCACTTGGCTCACCAAATTTTGTTCTTCTAGGTTGAATCATTCGTCTACAGTAGCAGTTTTTATATTTAGGTATCCCTGTGTTCTCTCCTATATAGATAGATGAATTTGGAACTCTAAATCCAACATGGTTTGTAGTAGCTCTTTGAAACTTGACAAAAAAAGTGGTTCTCAGTTTTGTCTCTATGGTTAGCTTCCTCTTCAAGTAGCCCTATGCAGAGACTGTGGAAAAACACTTTCATTGAAAGGGGTTGCCAAGCTTCCAAGAAATTACGAGTTTCCGAAATACAAGGAAATATATTTTCACCCAACCTTGATGATACGTTGTAGTAATGACAACTACACAAATCCCACATGGCTCACCAAATTTTGTTTTTCTAGGTTGAAGCGTTCGTTTACAGTAGCAGTTTTTATTTTTAGGTTTCACTCTGTTCTCTCCTATATAGATAGATGAATTTGGAACTCTAAATCCAACATGGTTTGTAGTAGCTTTTTGAAACTTGACAAAATAAAGGAGTTCTCAGTTTTGTCTCTATGGTTTGTTTCCTCTTCAAGTAGCCCTAGGCACAGACTGTGGAAAAGCACTTTCATTGAGAGGGGTTGCCAAGCTTCTATGAAATAACGAGTTTCCGAAATACCAGCAAATATTTCTTCACCCAATCTTGATGATACTTGGTGGTAATGATCAGTACACAAATCCCACTTGGCTAACCAAATTTTGTTCTTCTAGGTTGAAGCGTTCGTCTACAGTAGCAGTTTTTATATTTAGGTTTCACTCTGTTCTCTCCTATATAGATAGATGAATTTGGAACTCTAAATCCAACATGGTTTGTAGTAACTCTTTGTAAATTGACAAAATAAAGGAGTTCTCAGTTTAGTCTCTATGGTTTGTTACCTCTTCAAGTAGCCCAAGGCACAGACTGTGGAATAGCGCTTCCATTGACTGGGGTTGCCGAGCTTCCAAGAAATTACGTGTTTCTGAAATACCAGCAAATATTTTTTCACCCAATCTTGATGATACTTGGTGGTAATGATCAGTACACAAATCCCACTAGGCTATCCAAATTGTGTCCTTCTATGTTGAAGCGTTCATCTACAGCAGCAGTTTTTATTTGTAGGTTTCACTCTGTTCTCTCTTATATAGATAGATGAATTTGGAACTCTAAATCCAACATGGTTTGTGGTAGCTCTTTTAAACTTGACAAAATACAGGAGTTCTCAGTTTTGTCTCTATGGTTTGTTTCCTCTTCAAGTAGCCCTAGGCACAGACTGTGGAAAAGCACTTTCATTGAGAGGGGTTGCCAAGCTTCTAAGAAATAACGAGTTACCGAAATACCAGCAAATATTTTTTCACCCAATCTTGATGATTCTTGGTGGTAATGATCAGTACACAAATCCCATTTGGCTCACCAAATTTTGTTCTTCTATGTTGAAACGTTCGTCTACAGTAGCAGTTTTTATATTTAGGTTTCACTCTGTTCTCTCCTATATAGATAGATGAATTTGGAACTCTATATCTAACATGGTTTGTAGTAGCTTTTTGAAAGTTGACAAAATAAAGGAGTTCTCAGTTTTGTCTCTATGGTGTGTTTCCTCTTCAAGTAGTTTTAGTCACAACCTGTGGAAACGCACTTTCATTGAGAGGGGTTGCCAAGCTTCTAAGAAATAACTAGTTTCCGAAATACCAGCAAATATTTTTTCACCCAATCTTGATGATTCTTGGTGGTAATGATCAGTACACAAATCCCACTTACCTCACCAAATTGTGTTTATCTAGGTGGAAGCGTTCGTCTACAGTAGCAGTTTTTATATTTAGGTTTCACACTGTTCTCTCCTATATAGATAGATGAATTTGGAACTCTAAATCCAACATGGTTTGTAGTAGCTCTTTGAAACTTGAAAAAATAAAGGAGTTCTCAGTTTTGTCTCTATGGTTTGTTTCCTATTCAAGAAGCCCTAGGCACAGACTGTGGAAAAGCACTTTCATTGAGAGGGGTTGCCAAGCTTCTAAGAAATAACGAGTTTCCGAAATACCAGCAAATATTTTTTCCCGATATCTTGATGACACGTGGTGGTAATGATCAGTACACAAATCCCACTTGGCTCACCAAATTGTGTTCTTCTAATTTGAAGCGTTCGTCTACAGTAGCAGTTTTTATATTTAGGTTTCACTCTAATCTCTTATATATAGATAGATGAATTTAGAACTCTAAATCTAAAATGGTTTGTAGTAGCTCTTTGAAACTTGACAAAATAAAGGAGTTCTCAGTTTTGTCTCTATGGTTTGTTTCCTCTTCAAGTAGCCCTAGGCACAGACTGTGGAGAAGCACTTTCATTGAGAGGGGTTGCCAAGCTTCTGAGAAATAACGAGTTACCGAAATACCAGAAAATATTTTTTCACCCAATCTTGATGATTCTTGGTGGTAATGATCAGTACACAAATCCCACTTGGCTCACCAAATTTTGTTCTTCTAGGTTGATACGTTCGTCTACAGTAGCAGTTTTTATATTTAGGTTTCATTCTGTTCTCTCCTATATAGTCAGATGAATTTGGAACTCCAAATCCAACATGGTTTGTAGTAGCTCTTTGAAACTTGACAAAATAAAGGAGTTCTCAGTTTAGTCTCTATGGTTTGTTTCCTCTTCAAGTAGCCCTAGGCACAGACTGTGGAAAAGCACTTTCATTGAGAGGGGTTGCCAAGCTTCTAAGAAATAACGAGTTTCCGAAATACCAGCAAATATTTTTTCACCCAATCTTGATGATTCTTGGTGGTAATGATCAGTACACAAATCCCACTTACCTCACCAAATTGTGTTCTTCCAGGTGGAAGCGTTCGTCTACAGTAGCAGTTTTTATATTTAGGTTTCACACTGTTCTCTCCTATATAGATAGATGAATTTGGAACTCTAAATCCAACATGGTTTGTAGTAGCTTTTTGAAACTTGACAAAATAAAGGAGTTCTCCCTTTTGTCTCTATGGTTTGTTCCTCTTCAAGTTGCCCTATGCACAGACTGTGGAAAAGTACTTTCATTGAGAGGGGTTGCCAAGCTTCTAAGAAATAACGAGTTTCCGAAATACCAGCATATAGTTTTTCACCCAATCTTCATGATACGTGGTGGTAATGGTCAGTACACAAATCCCACTTGGCTCACCAAATTGTGTTCTTCTAGGTTGAAGCATTCGTCTACAGTAGCAGTTTTTATATTTAGGTTTCACTCTCATCTCTCCTATATAGATAGATGAATTTGGAACTCTAAATCCAACGTGGTTTGTAGTAGCTCTTTGAAACTTGACAAAATAAAGGAGATCTCAGTTTTGTCTCTATGGTTTGTTTCCTCTTCAAGTAGCCCTAGGCACAGACTGTGGAAAAGCACTTATATTGAGAGGGGTTGCCAAGCTTCTAAGAAATAATGAGATTCCAAAACACCAGCAAATATTTTTTCACCCAATCTTGATGATACGTGGTGGTAATGATCAGTACACAAATCCCACTTGGCTCAACAAATTGTGTTCTTCTAGGTTGAGGCGTTCGTCTACAGTAGCAGTTTTTATATTTAGGTTTCACTCTCATCTCTCCTATATAGATTGATGAATGTGGAACTCTAAATCCAACATGGTTTGTAGTAGCTCTTTGAAACTTGACAAAATGAAAGAGTTCTCAGTTTTGTCTCTATGGTTTGTTTCCTCTTCAAGTAGCCGTAGACACAGACTGTGGAAAAGCAGTTTCATTGAGTGGGGTTGCCAAGCTTCTAAGAAATAACGAGTTTCCGAAATACCAACAAATATTTTTTCACCCAATCTTGGTGATACTTGGTGGTAATGATCAGTACACAAATCCCACTAGGCTATCCAAATTGTGTCCTTCTATGTTGAAGCGTTCATCTACAGCAGCAGTTTTTATATGTAGGTTTCACTCTGTTCTCTCTTATATAGATAGATGAATTTGGAATTCTAAATCCAACATGGTTTGTAGTAGCTTTTTGAAACTTGACAAAATAAAGTAGATCTCAGTTTAGTCTCTATGGTTTGTTTCCTCTTCAATTGCCCTAGTAACAGATTGTGGAAAAGCACTTTCATTGAAAGGGGTTGCCAAGTTTCCAAGAAATAACGAGTTTCCGAAATACTAGCAAATATTTTTTCACCCAATCTTGATGATACGTGATGGTAATGACAAGTACAAAAATCCCACTTGGCTCACCAAATTTGGTTCTTCTACGTTGAAGCGTTCGTGTACAGTAGCAGTTTTTATATTTAGGTTTCACTCTGCTCTCTCCTATATAGATAGATGAATTTGGAACTCTAAATCCAACATGGTTTATACTAGCTCTTTGAAACTTGACAAAATAAAGGAGTTCTCAGTTTAGTCTCTATGGTTTGTTTCCTCTTCATGTAGCCGTAGGCACAGACTGTGGAAAAGCACTTTCATTGAGAGGGGTTGCCAAGCTTCTAAGAAATAACGAGTTTCCGAAATACCAGCAAATATTTTTTCACCCATTCTTGATGATACGTGGTGGTAATGACAAGTACACAAATCACACTTGGGTCACCAAATTTTGTTCTTACAGGTTGAAGCATTCGTTTACAGTAGCAGTTTTTATTTTTGGGTTTCACTCTGTTCTCTCCAATATAGATAGATGAATTTGGAATTCTAAATCCAACATGGTTTGCAGTAGCTCTTTGAAACTTGACAAAATGAAAGAGTTCTCTGTTTTGTCTCTATGGGTTGTTTCCTCCTCAAGTAGCCCTAGGCACACACTGTGGAGAAGCACTTTTATTGAGAGGGGTTGCCAAGCTTCTAAGAAATAACGAGTTTCCGAAATACCAGCAAATATTTTTTCACCAACTCTTGATGATGCTTGGTGGTAATGATCAGTATATAAATCCCACTTGGCTCACCAAATTTTGTTCTTCTAGGTTGAATCATTCGTCTACAGTAGCAGTTTTTATATTTAGGTATCCCTGTGTTCTCTCCTATATAGATAGATGAATTTGGAACTCTAAATCCAACATGGTTTGTAGTAGCTCTTTGAAACTTGACAAAAAATTTGGTTCTCAGTTTTGTCTCTATGGTTTGCTTCCTCTTCAAGTAGCCCTAAGCAGAGACTGTGGAAAAACACTTTCATTGAAAGCGGTTGCCAAGCTTCCAAGAAATTACGAGTTTCCGAAATACAAGCAAATATATTTTCACCCAACCTTGATGATACGTTGTAGTAATGACAAGTACACAAATCCCACATGGCTCACCAAATTTTGTTTTTCTAGGTTGAAGCGTTCGTTTACAGTAGCAGTTTTTATTTTTAGGTTTCACTCTGTTCTCTCCTATATAGATAGATGAATATGGAACTCTAAATCCAAAATGGTTTGTAGTAACTCTTTGAAAATTGACAAAATAAAGGAGTTCTCAGTTTAGTCTCTATGGTTTTTTACCTCTTCAAGTAGCCAAAGGCACAGACTGTGGAAAAGCGCTTCCATTGACGGGGGTTGCCAAGCTTCCAAGAAATTACGTGTTTCTGAAATACCAGCAAATATTTTTTCACCCAATCTTGATGATACTTGGTGGTAATGATCAGTACACAAATCCCACTTGGCTCACGAAATTTTGTTCTTCTAGTTTGAAGCGTTGGTCTACAGTACCTGTTTTTATATTTAGGTTTCACTCTGTTCTCTCCTAAATAGGTAGATGAATTTGGAACTCTAAATAAAACACGGTTTGTAGTAGCTCTTTGAAACTTGACAAAATAAAGGTGTTCTCAGTTTAGTCTCTATGGTTTGTTTCCTCTTCAATTAGACCTAAACACAGACTGTTGAAAAGCACTTTCATTGATAGGGGTTGCCAAGCTTCCAAGAAATTACGATTTTCCGATATACCAGCAAATATTTTTTCACCCAATCCTGATGATACGTGTTGGCAATAACAAGTACACAAATCCCACTTGGCTCACCAAATTTTGTTTTTCTAGGTTTAAGCGTTCGTTTACAGTAGCAGTTTTTATTTTGGGGTTTCACTCTGTTCTCTCCAATATAGATAAATGAATTTGGAATTCTAAATCCAACATGGTTTGCAGTAGCTCTTTGAAACTTGACAAAATGAAAGAGTTCTCAGTTTTGTCTCTATGGGTTGTTTCCTCCTCAAGTAGCCCTAGGCACACACTGTGGAGAAGCACTTTTATTGAGAGGGGTTGCCAAGCTTCTAAGAAATAACGAGTTTCCGAAATACCAGCAAATATTTTTTCACCAACTCTTGATGATGCTTGGTGGTAATGATCAGTACATAAATCCCACTTGGCTCACCAAATTTTGTTCTTCTAGGTTGAATCATTCGTCTACAGTAGCAGTTTTTATATTTAGGTATCCCTGTGTTCTCTCCTATATAGATAGATGAATTTGGAACTCTAAATCCAACATGGTTTGTAGTAGCTCTTTGAAACTTGACAAAAAAAAGTGGTTCTCAGTTTTGTCTCTATGGTTAGCTTCCTCTTCAAGTAGCCCTATGCAGACACTGTGGAAAAACACTTTCATTGAAAGGGGTTGCCAAGCTTCCAAGAAATTACGAGTTTCCGAAATACAAGGAAATATATTTTCACCCAACCTTGATGATACGTTGTAGTAATGACAACTACACAAATCCCACATTGCTCACCAAATTTTGTTTTTCTAGGTTGAAGCGTTCGTTTACAGTAGCAGTTTTTATTTTTAGGTTTCACTCTGTTCTCTCCTATATAGATAGATGAATTTGGAACTCTAAATCCAACATGGTTTGTAGTAGCTTTTTGAAACTTGACAAAATAAAGGAGTTCTCAGTTTTGTCTCTATGGTTTGTTTCCTCTTCAAGTAGCCCTAGGCACAGACTGTGGAAAAGCACTTTCATTGAGAGGGGTTGCCAAGCTTCTATGAAATAACGAGTTTCCGAAATACCAGCAAATATTTCTTCACCCAATCTTGATGATACTTGGTGGTAATGATCAGTACACAAATCCCACTTGGCTAACCAAATTTTGTTCTTCTAGGTTGAAGCGTTCGTCTACAGTAGCAGTTTTTATATTTAGGTTTCACTCTGTTCTCTCCTATATAGATAGATGAATTTGGAACTCTAAATCCAACATAGTTTGTAGTAACTCTTTGTAAATTGACAAAATAAAGGAGTTCTCAGTTTAGTCTCTATGGTTTGTTACCTCTTCAAGTAGCCCAAGGCACAGACTGTGGAATAGCGCTTCCATTGACTGGGGTTGCCGAGCTTCCAAGAAATTACGTGTTTCTGAAATACCAGCAAATATTTTTCACCCAATCTTGATGATACTTGGTGGTAATGATCAGTACACAAATCCCACTTGACTCACCAAATTTTGTTCTTCTGGGTTTCAGCGTTCGTTTACAGTAGCAGTTTTTATTTTTGGGTTTCAATCTGTTCTCTCCTATATAGATAGATGAATTTCGAACTCTAAATCCAACATGGTTTGTAGTACCTCTTTGAAACTTGACAAAATAAAGTAGTTCTCAGTTTAGTCTCTATGGTTTGTTTCCTCTTCATATAGCCCTAGGCACAGACTGTGGAAAAGCACTTTCATTGACAGGGGTTTCCAAGCTTCTACGAAATAACGAGTTTCCGAAATACCAGCAAATATTTTTTCACCCAATCTTGATGATACTTGGTGGTAATCATCAGTACACAAATCCCACTTGGCTCACCAAATTTTGTTCTTCTAGTTTGAAGCGTTCGTGTATAGTAGCAGTTTTTATATTTAGGTTTCACTCTGTTCTCTCCTGTATAGATAGATGAATTTGGAACTCTAAATGCAACATGGTTTGTAGTAGCTCTTTGAAACTTGAAAAATAAAGGAGTTCTCAGTTTAGTCTCTATGGTTTGTTTCCTCTTCAAGTAGCCGTAGTCACAGACTGTGGAAAAGCAGTTTCATTGAGAGGGGTTGCCAAGCTTCTAAGAAATAACGAGTTTCCGAAATACCAACAAATATTTTTTCACCCAATCTTGATGATACTTGGTGGTAATGATCAGTACACAAATCCCACTAGGCTATCCAAATTGTGTCCTTCTATGTTGAAGCGTTCATCTACAGCAGCAGTTTTTATATGTAGGTTTCACTCTGTTCTCTCTTATATAGATAGATGAATTTGGAATTCTAAATCCAACATGGTTTGTAGTAGCTCTTTGAAACATGACAAAATAAAGTAGATCTCAGTTTAGTCTCTATGGTTTGTTTCCTCTTCAATAGCCCTAGTAACAGATTGTGGAAAAGCACTTTCATTGAAAGGGGTTGCCAAGTTTCCAAGAAATAACGAGTTTCCGAAATACTAGCAAATATTTTTTCACCCAATCTTGATGATACGTGATGGTAATGACAAGTACAAAAATCCCACTTGGCTCACCAAATTTGGTTCTTCTAGGTTGAAGCGTTCGTCTACAGTAGCAGTTTTTATTTTTAGGTTTCACTCTGTTCTCTCCTTTATAGATAGATGAATTTGGAACTCTAAATCCAACATGGTTTGTAGTAGCTCTTTGAAACTTGACAAAATAAAGGAGTTCTCAGTTTTGTCTCTATGGTTTTTTTCCTCCTCAAGTAGCCCTAGGCACAGACTGTGGAAAAGCACTTTCATTGAGAGGGTTTGCCAAGCTTCTCCGAAATAACGAGTTTCCGAAATACCAGCAAATATTTTTTCACCCAATCTTGATGATACTTGGTGGTAATGATCAGTACACAAACCCAACTTGGCTCACCAAATTTTGATCTTCTGGGTTTCAGCGTTCGTTTACAGTAGCAGTTTTTATTTTTGGGTTTCAATCTGTTCTTTCCTATATAGATAGATGAATTTGGAACTCTAAATTCAACATGTTTTGTACTACCTATTTGAAACTTGACAAAATAAAGTAGCTCTCAGTTTAGTCTCTATGGTTTGTTTTCTCTTCATGTAGCCCTAGGCACAGACTGTGGAAAAGCACTTTCATTGACAGGGGTTGCCATTCTTCTAAGAAATAACTAGTTTCCGAAATACCAGCAAATATTTTTTCACCCAATCTTGATGATACGTGGTGGTAATGATCAGTACACAAATCCCACTTGGCTCAACAAATTTTGTTCTTCTAGGTTGAATCTTTCGTCTACAGTAGTTTTTATATTTAGGTATCCCTGTGTTCTCTCCTATATAGATAGATGAATTTGGAACTCTAAATCCAACATGGTTTGTAGTAGCTCTTTGAAACTTGACAAAAAAAGTGGTTCTCAGTTTTGTCTCTATATTTTGTTTCCTCTTCAAGCAGCCCTATTCACAGACTGTGGAAAAGCACTTTCATTGAGAGGGGTTGCCAAGCTTCTAAGAAATAACGAGTTTCCGAAATACCAGCAAATATTTTTTCACCCAATCTGGACCATACGTGGTGGTAATGATCAGTGCACAAATCCCACTTGGCTCACCAAATTGTGTTCTTCTAGGTTGAAGCGTTCGTCTACAGTAGCAGATTTTATAAGTAGGTTTCACTATGTTCTCTCCTATATAGATAGATGAATTTGGAACTCTAAATCAAACATTTTTGTAGTAGCTCTTTGAAACTTGACAAAAGGAAGTAGTTCTCAGTTTTGTCTCTATGGTTTGTTTCCTCTTCAAGTAGTCCTAGGCAAAGACTGTGGAAAAGCACTTTCATTGAAAGGGGTTGCGAAACTTCCAAGAAATAACGATTTTCGGAAATACCAGCAAATATTTTTTCACCCAATCTTGATGATACTTGGTGGTAATGATCGGTACACAAATCGCACTTTACTCACCAAATTTTGTTCTTCTAGTTTGAAGCGTTCGTTTAGAGTAGCAGTTTATATTTTTAGGTTTCCCTCTGTTCTCTCCTACATAGATAGATGAATTAGGACCTCTAAATCCAACATGGTTTTTAGCAGCTTTTTGAAACTTGACAAAAGAAAGGAATTCTCAGTTTTTGTCTCTAAGGTTTGTTTCCTCTTCAAGTAGCCCTAGGCACAGACTGTGGAAAAGCACATTCATTGAGAGGGTTCGCCAAGCTTCTAAGAAATAGCGAGTTACTGAAATACCAGCAAATATTTTTTCACCCAATCTTGATGATACGTGGTGTTAATGATCAGTACACAAATCCCACTCGGCAATCCAAATTGTGTTCTTCTAGGTTGAAGCGTTCGTCTACAGTAGCAGTTTTTATAATTAGGTTTCCCTGTGTTCCCTTCAATATAGATAGATGAAT
>NW_027514762.1:0-35768 GCF_048772815.1 Callospermophilus lateralis | reverse complement strand
GGTTTGTTTCCTGTTCAAGTAGCCCTAGGCACAGACTGTGGAAAAGCACTTTCATTGAGAGGTGTTGCCAAGCTTGAAAGAAATTACGAGTTTCCGAAATACCAGCAAATATTTTTTCACCCAATCTTGATGATACTTGGAGCTAATGATCAGTAAACAAATCCCACTTGGCTCACCAAATTTGGTTCTTCTTGGTTGAAGCGTTCGTCTACAGTAGCAGTTTTTATATTTAGGTTTCCCTCTGTTCTCTCCTATATAGAAAGATGAATTTTTAACTTTAAATCCAACATGGTTTGTAGTAGCTCTTTGAAACTTGACAAAATAAAGGAGTTCTCAGTTTTGTCTCTATGGTTTGTTTCCTCTTCAAGTAGCCCTAGGCACAGACTGTGGAAAGCACTTTCATTGAGATGGGTTGCCAAGCTTCTAAGAAATAACGAGTTTCCGAAATACCAGCAAATATTTTTTCACACAATCTTGTTGATACTCGGTGGTAATGATCAGTACACAAATCCCACTTGGCTCACCAAATTTTGTTCTTCTAGGTTGAAGCGTTCGTCTACAGTTGCAGTTTTTATATTTAGGTTTCTCTCTGTTCTCTGCTATATAGATAGATG
Organism: Callospermophilus lateralis; assembly: GCF_048772815.1. Taxonomy (NCBI): domain Eukaryota; kingdom Metazoa; phylum Chordata; class Mammalia; order Rodentia; family Sciuridae; genus Callospermophilus; species Callospermophilus lateralis. The sequence goes on along the minus strand of NW_027514762.1, from coordinate 35,154 downwards.
AATTTGGAACTCTAAATCCAACAGGGTTTGTAGTAGCTCTTTGAAACTTGACAAAATAAAGGAGGTCTCAGATTTGTCTCTATGGTTTGTTTCCTCTTCAAGTAGCCCTAGGCACAGACTGTGGAAAAGAACTTTAATTGAGAGGGGTTGCCAAGCTTCTAAGAAATAGCGAGTTTCGAAATACCAGCAAATATTTTTTCACCCAAATTTGATGATTCTTGGTGGTAATGATCAGTACACAAATACCACTTGGCTCACGAAATTTTGTTCTTCTAGTTTGAAGCTTTCGTCTACAGTAGCAGTTTTTATATTTAGGATTCCCTTTGTTCTCTCATATATAGATAGATGAATTTCGAACTCTAAATCCAAAATGTTTTGTAGTAGCTCTTTGAAACTTGACAAAATAAAGGAGTTCTCAGTTTTGTCTCTATGGTTTGTTTCCTCTTCAAGTAGCCCTAGGCACAGACTGTGGAAAGCACTTTCATTGAGATGGGTTGCCAAGCTTCTAAGAAATAACGAGTTTCCGAAATACCAGCAAATATTTTTTCACACAATCTTGTTGATACTTGGTGGTAATGATCAGTACACAAATCCCACTTGGCTCACCAAATTTTGTTCTTCTATTTTGAAGCGTTCGTCGACAGTAGCAGTTTTTATATTTAGGTTTCTCTCTGTTCTCTCCTATATAGATAGATGAATTTGGAACTCTAAATCCAACAGGGTTTGTAGTAGCTCCTTGAATCTTGACAAAATTAAGGAGGTCTCAGATTTGTCTCTATGGTTTGTTTCCTCTTCAAGTAGCCCTAGGCACAGACTGTGGAAAGCACTTTAATTGAGAGGGGTTGCCAAGCTTCTAAGAAATAACGAGTGTCGAAATACCAGCAAATATTTTTTCACCCAAATTTGATGATTCTTGGTGGTAATGATCAGTACACAAATCCCACTTGGCTCACCAAATTTTGTTCTTCTAGTTTGAAGCTTTCGTCTACAGTAGCAGTTTTTATATTTAGGTTTCCCTTTGTTCTCTCATATATAGATAGATGAATTTGGAACTCTAAATCCAACATGTTTTGTAGTAGCTCTTTGAAACTTGACAAAATAAAGGAGTTCTCAAATTTGCCTCTATGATTTGTTTCCTCTTAAAGTAGCCCTAGGCACAGACTGTGGAATAGCACTTTCATTGAGAGGGGTTGCCAAGCTTCTAAGAAATAACGAGTTTCCGAAATACCAGCAAATATTTTTTCACCCAATCTTGATGATACTTGGTGGTAATGATCAGTACACAAATCACACTTGGCTTACCAAATTTTGTTCTTCTAGGTTGAAGCGTTCGTCTACAGTAGCAGTTTTTATATTTAAGTTTCCCTCGGTTCTCTCCTATATAGGCAGATGAATTTGGAACTCTAAATCCAACATGGTTTGTAGTAGCTCTTTGAAACTTGACAAAATAAAGGAGTTCTCCGATTTTTCTCTATGGTTTGTTTCCTCTTCAAGTAGTCCTAGGCACAGACTTTGGAAAAGCACTTTCATTGAGAGGGGTTGCCAAACTTCTACGAAATAACGAGTTTCCGAAATACCAGCAAATATTTTTTCACCCAATCTTGATGATACTTGGAGCTAAGGATCAGTACACAAATCCCACTTGGCTCTCCAAATTTTGTTCTTCTTGGTTGAAGCGTTCGTCTACAGTAGCAGTTTTTATATTTAGGTTTCCCTCTGTTCTCTCCTATATAGAAAGATGAATTTGGAACTCTAAATCCAACATGGTTTGTAGTAGCTCTTTGAAACTTGACAAAATAAAGGAGTTCTCAGTTTTGTCTCTATGGTTTGTTTCCTCTTCAAGTAGCCCTAGGCACAGACTGTGGAAAGCACTTTCATTGAGATGGGTTGCCAAGCTTCTAAGAAATAACGAGTTTCCGAAATACCAGCAAATATTTTTTCACACAATCTTGTTGATACTTGGTGGTAATGATCAGTACACAAATCCCACCTGGCTCACCAAATTTTGTTCTTCTAGGTTGAAGCGTTCGTCTACAGTAGCAGTTTTTATATTTAGGTTTCCCTCTGTTCTCTCCCATATATATAGATGAATTTGGAACTCTAAATCCAACATGGTTTGTAGTAGCTCTTTGAAACTTGACAAAATAAAGGAGTTCTCAGTTTTGTCTCTATGGTTTGTTTCCTGTTCAAGTAGCCCTAGGCACAGACTGTGGAAAAGCACTTTCATTGAGAGGTGTTGCCAAGCTTGAAAGAAATTACGAGTTTCCGAAATACCAGCAAATATTTTTTCACCCAATCGTGATGATACTTGGTGCTAATGATCAGTACACAAATCCCACTTGGCTCACCAAATTTTGTTCTTCTAGGTTGAAGCGTTCGTCTACAGTAGCAGTTTTTATATTTAGGTTTCCCTCTGTTCTCTCCTATATAGAAAGATGAATTTGGAACTCTAAATCCAACATGGTTTGTAGTAGCTCTTTGAAACTTGACAAAATAAAGGAGTTCTCAGTTTTGTCGCTATGGTTTGTTTCCTCTTCAAGTAGCCCTAGGCACAGACTGTGGAAAAGCACTTTCATTGAGAGGGGTTCCAAGCTTCTAAGAAATAACGAGTTTGCGAAATACCAGCAAATATTTTTTCACCCAATCTTGATGATACTTGGTGGTAATGATCAGTACACAAATCCCACTTGGCTCACCAAATTTTGTTCTTCTAGGTTGAAGCGTTCGTCTACAGTAGCAGTTTTTATATTTAGGTTTCCCTCTGTTCTCTCCCATATATATAGATGAATTTGGAACTCTAAATCCAACATGGTTTGTAGTAGCTCTTTGAAACTTGACAAAATAAAGGAGTTCTCAGTTTTGTCTCTATGGTTTGTTTCCTGTTCAAGTAGCCCTAGGCACAGACTGTGGAAAAGCACTTTCATTGAGAGGTGTTGCCAAGCTTGAAAGAAATTACGAGTTTCCGAAATACCAGCAAATATTTTTTCACCCAATCGTGATGATACTTGGTGCTAATGATCAGTACACAAATCCCACTTGGCTCACCAAATTTTGTTCTTCTAGGTTGAAGCGTTCGTCTACAGTAGCAGTTTTTATATTTAGGTTTCCCTCTGTTCTCTCCTATATAGAAAGATGAATTTGGAACTCTAAATCCAACATGGTTTGTAGTAGCTCTTTGAAACTTGACAAAATAAAGGAGTTCTCAGTTTTGTCGCTATGGTTTGTTTCCTCTTCAAGTAGCCCTAGGCACAGACTGTGGAAAAGCACTTTAATTGAGAGGGGTTCCAAGCTTCTAAGAAATAACGAGTTTGCGAAATACCAGCAAATATTTTTTCACCCAATCTTGATGATACTTGGTGGTAATGATCAGTACACAAATCCCACTTGGCTCACCAAATTTTGTTCTTCTAGGTTGAAGCGTTCGTCTACAGTAGCAGTTTTTATATTTAGGTTTCCCTCTGTTCTCTCCCATATATATAGATGAATTTGGAACTCTAAATCCAACATGGTTTGTAGTAGCTCTTTGAAACTTGACAAAATAAAGGAGTTCTCAGTTTTGTCTCTATGGTTTGTTTCCTGTTCAAGTAGCCCTAGGCACAGACTGTGGAAAAGCACTTTCATTGAGAGGTGTTGCCAAGCTTGAAAGAAATTACGAGTTTCCGAAATACCAGCAAATATTTTTTCACCCAATCGTGATGATACTTGGTGCTAATGATCAGTACACAAATCCCACTTGGCTCACCAAATTTTGTTCTTCTAGGTTGAAGCGTTCGTCTACAGTAGCAGTTTTTATATTTAGGTTTCCTCTGTTCTCTCCTATATAGAAAGATGAATTTGGAACTCTAAATCCAACATGGTTTGTAGTAGCTCTTTGAAACTTGACAAAATAAAGGAGTTCTCAGTTTTGTCGCTATGGTTTGTTTCCTCTTCAAGTAGCCCTAGGCACAGACTGTGGAAAAGCACTTTCATTGAGAGGGGTTGCCAAGCTTCTAAGAAATAACGAGTTTCCGAAATACCAGCAAATATTTTTTCACCCAATCTTGATGATACTTGGTGGTAATGATCAGTACACAAATCCCTTTTGGCTCACCAAATTTTGTTCTTCTAGGTTGAAGCGTTCGTCTACAGTAGCAGTTTTTATATTTAGGTTTCACTCTGTTTTCTCATATATAGATAGATGAATTTGGAACTCTAAATCCAACATGGTTTGTAGTAGCTCTTTGAAACTTGAAAAAATAAAGGAGTTCTCAGTTTTGTCTCTATGGTTTGTTTCCTCTTAAAGTAGCCCTAGGCACAGACTGTGGAAAGCACTTTCATTGAGATGGGTTGCCAAGCTTCTAAGAAATAACGAGTTTCCGAAATACCAGCAAATATTTTTTCACACAATCTTGTTGATACTTGGTGGTAATGATCAGTACACAAATCCCACTTGGCTCACCAAATTTTGGTCTTCTAGGTTGAAGCGTAGGTCTACAGTAGCAGTTTTTATATTTAGGTTTCTCTCTGTTCTCTCCTCTATAGATAGATGAATTTGGAACTCTAAATCCAACATGGTTTGGAGTAGCTCTTTGAAACTTGACAAAATAAAGGAGTTCTCAGATTTGTCTCTATGGTTTGTTTCCTCTTCAAAAGCCCTAGGCACAGACTGTGGAAAAGCACTTTCATTGAGAGGGGTTGCCAAGCTTATAAGAAAAAACGAGTTTCCGAAATACCAGCAAATATTTTTTCACCCAATCTTGATGATACTTGGTGGTAATGATCAGTACACAAATCCCACTTGGCTTACCAAATTTTGTTCTTCTAGGTTGAAGCGTTCGTCTACAGTAGCAGTTTTTATATTTAGGTTTCCCTCTGTTCTCTCCTATATTGATAGATGAATTTGGAACTCTAAATCCAACATGCTTTGTAGTAGCTCCTTGAAACTTGACAAAATAAAGGAGTTCTCAGTTTTGTCTCTATGGTTTGTTTCCTCTTCAAGTAGCCCTAGGCACAGACTGTGGAAAAGCACTTTCATTGAGAGGGGTTGCCAAGCTTCTAAGAAATTCCGAGTTTCCGAAATACCAGCAAATATTTTTTCACCCAATCTTGAAGATACTTGGTGGTAATGATCAGTACACAAATCCCAAATGGCTCACCAAATTTTGTTCTTCTAGGTTGAAGCGTTCGTCTACAGTAGCAGTTTTTATATTTAGGTTTCCCTCTGTTCTCTCCTATATAGATAGATGAATTTGGAACTCTAAATCCAACATGGTTTGTAGTAGCTGTTTGAAACTTGACAAAATAAAGGAGTTCTCAGTTTTGTCTCTATGGTTTGTTTCCTCTTAAAGTAGCCCTAGGCACAGACTGTGGAAAGCACTTTCATTGAGATGGGTTGCCAAGCTTCTAAGAAATAACGAGTTTCCGAAATACCAGCAAATATTTTTTCACCCAATCTTGATGATACTTGGTGGTAATGATCAGTACACAAATCCCACTTGGCTCACCAAATTTTGTTCTTCTAGGTTGAAGCGTTCGTCTACAGTAGCAGTTTTTATATTTAGGTTTCCCTCTGTTCTCTCCTATATAGATAGATGAATTTGGAACTCTAAATCCAACATGGTATGTAGTAGCTCTTTGAAACTTGACAAAATAAAGGAGTTCTCAGTTTAGTCTCTATGGTTTGTTTCCTCTTCAAGTAGCCATAGGCACAGACTATGGGAAAGCACTTTCATTGAGAGGGTTTGCCAAGCTTCTAAGAAATAACGAGTTTCGAAATACCAGCAAATATTTTTTCACCCAATCGTGATGATACTTGGTGCTAATGATCAGTACACAAATCCCACTTGGCTCACCAAATTTTGTTCTTCTAGGTTGAAGCGTTCGTCTACAGTAGCAGTTTTTATATTTAGGTTTCCCTCTGTTCTCTCCCATATAGATAGATGAATTTGGAACTCTAAATCCAACATGGTTTGTAGTAGCTCTTTGAAACTTGACAAAATAAAGGAGTTCTCAGTTTTGTCTCTACGGTTTGATTCCTCTTCAAGTAGCCCTATGCACAGACTGTGGAAAAGCACTTTCATTGAGAGGTGTTGCCAAGCTTCTAAGAAATTACGAGTTTTCGAAATACCAGGAAATATTTTTTTACCCAATCTTGATGATACTTGGTGCTAATGATCAGTACACAAATCCCACTTGGCTCACCAAATTTTGTTCTTCTAAGTTGAAGCGTTCGTCTACAGTAGCAGTTTTTATATTTAGGTTTCCCTCTGTTCTCTCCCATATATATAGATGAATTTGGAACTCTAAATCCAACATGGTTTGTAGTAGCTCTTTGAAACTTGACAAAATAAAGGAGTTCTCAGATTTGCCTCTATGGTTTGTTTCCTCTTCAAGTAGCCCTAGGCACAGACTGTGGAAAAGCACTTTAATTGAGAGGGGTTCCAAGCTTCTAAGAAATAACGAGTTTCCGAAATACCAGCAAATATTTTTTCACCCAATCTTGATGATACTTGGTGGTAATGATCAGTACACAAATCCCACTTGGCTCACCAAATTTTGTTGTTCTAGGTTGAAGCGTTCGTCTACAGTAGCAGTTTTTATATTTAGGTTTCACTCTGTTCTCTCATATATAGATAGATGAATTTGGAACTCTAAATCCAACATGGTTTGTAGTAGCTATTTGGAACTTGACAAAATAAAGGACGTCTCAGATTTGTCTCTATGGTTTGTGTCCTCTTCAAGTAGCCCTAGGCACAGACTGTGGAAAAGCACTTTCATTGAGAGGGGTTGACAAGCTTCTAAGAAGTAACGAGTTTCCGAAATACCAGCAAATATTTTTTCACCCAATCTTGATGGTACTTGGTGGTAATGATAAGTACACAAATCCCACTTGCCTCACCAAATTTTGTTCTTCTAGGTTGAAGCGTTAGTCTACAGTAGCAGTATTTATATTTAGGTTTCTCTCTGTTCTCTCCTATATAGATAGATGAATTTGGAACTCTAAATCCAACATGGTTTGTAGTAGCTCTTTGAAACTTGACAAAATAAAGGAGTTCTCAGTTTTGTCTCTATGGTTTGTTTCCTCTTCAAGTAGCCCTAGGCAGAGACTGTGGAAAAGCACTTTCATTGAGAGGGGTTGCCAAGCTTCTAAGAAATAACGAGTTTCCGAAATACCAGCAAATATTTTTTCACATAAATTTGATGATTCTTGGTGGTAATGATCAGTACACAAATCCCACTTGGCTCACGAAATTTTGTTCTTCTAGTTTGAAACTTTCGTCTACAGTAGCAGTTTTTATATTTAGGTTTCACTCTGTTCTCTCCTATATAGATAGATGAATTTGGAACTCTAAATCCAACATGGTTTGTAGTAGCTCTTTGAAACTTGACAAAATAAAGCAGTTCTCAGATTTGCCTCTATGGTTTGTTTCCTCTTCAAGTAGCCCTAGGCCCAGACTGTGGAAAAGCACTTTCATTGAGAGGGGTTGCCAAGCTTCTAAGAAATAACGAGTTTCCGAAATACCAGCAAATATTTTTTCACCCAATCTTGATGATACTTGGTGGTAATGATCAGTACACAAATCCCTTTTGGCTCACCAAATTTTGTTCTTCTAGGTGGAAGCGTTCCTCTACAGTAGCAGTTTTTATATTTAGGTTTCAATCTGTTCTCTCCTATATAGATAGATGAATTTGGAACTCTAAATCCAACATGGTTTGTAGTAGCTGTTTGAAACTTGACAAAATAAAGGAGTTCTCAGTTTTGTCTCTATGGTTTGTTTCCTCTTAAAGTAGCCCTAGGCACAGACTGTGGAAAGCACTTTCATTGAGATGGGTTGCCAAGCTTCTAAGAAATAACGAGTTTCCGAAATACCAGCAAATATTTTTTCACCCAATCTTGATGATACATGGTGGTAATGATCAGTACACAAATCCCACTTGGCTCACCAAATTTTGTTCTTCTAGGTTGAAGCGTTCGTCTACAGTAGCAGTTTTTATATTTAGGTTCATCTGTTCTCTCCTATATAGATAGATGAATTTGGAACTCTAAATCCAACGTGGTTTGTAGTAGCTCTTTGAAACTTGAAAAAAATAAAGGAGTTCTCAGTTTTGTCTCTATGGTTTGTTTCCTCTTCAAGTAGCCCTAGGCACAGACTGTGGAAAAGCACTTTCATTGAGAGGGGTTGCCAAGCTTCTAGGAAATAACGAGTTTCCGAAAGACCAACAAATATTTTTTCAACCAAATTTGATGATTCTTGGTGGTAACGATCAGTACACAAATCCCACTTGGCTCACGAAATTTTGTACTTCTAGTTTGAAGCTTTCGTCTACAGTAGCAGTTTTTATATTTAGGTTTCCCTCTGTTCTCTCCTATATAGATAGATGAATTTGGAACTCTAAATCCAACATGGTATGTAGTAGCTCTTTGAAACTTGACAAAATAAAGGAGTTCTCAGTTTAGTCTCTATGGTTTGTTTCCTCTTCAAGTAGCCATAGGCACAGACTGTGGCAAAGCACTTTCATTGAGAGGGTTTGCCAAGCTTCTAAGAAATAACGAGTTTCGAAATACCAGCAAATATTTTTTCACCCAATCTTGATGATACTTGGTGGTAATGATCAGTACACAAATCCCACTTGGCTCACCAAATTTTGTTCTTCTAGGTTGAAGCGTTCGTCTACAGTAGCAGTTTTTATATTTAGGTTTTTCTCTGTTCTCTCCTATATAGAAAGATGAATTTGGAACTCTAAATCCAACATGGTTTGTAGTAGCTCTTTGAAACTTGACAAAATAAAGGAGTTCTCAGTTTTGTCGCTATGGTTTGTTTCCTCTTCAAGTAGCCCTAGGCACAGACTGTGGAAAAGCACTTTAATTGAGAGGGGTTCCAAGCTTCTAAGAAATAACGAGTTTCCGAAATACCAGCAAATATTTTTTCACCCAATCTTGATGATACTTGGTGGTAATGATCAGTACACAAATCCCACTTGGCTCACGAAATTTTGTTCTTCTAGGTTGAAGCGTTCGTCTACAGTAGCAGTTTTTATATTTAGGTTTCACTCTGTTCTCTCATATATAGATAGATGAATTTGGAACTCTAAATCCAACATGGTTTGTAGTAGCTATTTGGAACTTGACAAAATAAAGGACGTCTCAGATTTGTCTCTATGGTTTGTGTCCTCTTCAAGTAGCCCTAGGCACAGACTGTGGAAAAGCACTTTCATTGAGAGGGGTTGCCAAGCTTCTAAGAAGTAACGAGTTTCCGAAATACCAGCAAATATTTTTTCACCCAATCTTGATGGTACTTGGTGGTAATGATAAGTACACAAATCCCACTTGCCTCACCAAATTTTGTTCTTCTAGGTTGAAGCGTTAGTCTACAGTAGCAGTATTTATATTTAGGTTTCTCTCTGTTCTCTCCTATATAGATAGATGAATTTGGAACTCTAAATCCAACATGGTTTGTAGTAGCTCTTTGAAACTTGACAAAATAAAGGAGTTCTCAGTTTTGTCTCTATGGTTTGTTTCCTCTTCAAGTAGCCCTAGGCAGAGACTGTGGAAAAGCACTTTCATTGAGAGGGGTTGCCAAGCTTCTAAGAAATAACGAGTTTCCGAAATACCAGCAAATATTTTTTCACCCAAATTTGATGATTCTTGGTGGTAATGATCAGTACACAAATCCCACTTGGCTCACGAAATTTTGTTCTTCTAGTTTGAAACTTTCGTCTACAGTAGCAGTTTTTATATTTAGGTTTCACTCTGTTCTCTTCTATATAGATAGATGAATTTGGAACTCTAAATCCAACATGGTTTGTAGTAGCTCTTTGAAACTTGACAAAATAAAGGAGTTCTCAGATTTGCCTCTATGGTTTGTTTCCTCTTCAAGTAGCCCTAGGCCCAGACTGTGGAAAAGCACTTTCATTGAGAGGGGTTGCCAAGCTTCTAAGAAATAACGAGTTTCCGAAATACCAGCAAATATTTTTTCACCCAAACTTGATGATACTTGGTGGTAATGATCAGTACACAAATCCCTTTTGGCTCACCAAATTTTGTTCTTCTAGGTTGAAGCGTTCGTCTACAGTAGCAGTTTTTATATTTAGGTTTCACTCTGTTTTCTCATATATAGATAGATGAATTTGGAACTCTAAATCCAACATGGTTTGTAGTAGCTCTTTGAAACTTGAAAAAATAAAGGAGTTCTCAGTTTTGTCTCTATGGTTTGTTTCCTCTTAAAATAGCCCTAGGCACAGACTGTGGAAAGCACTTTCATTGAGATGGGTTGCCAAGCTTCTAAGAAATAACGAGTTTCCGAAATACAGCAAATATTTTTTCACACAATCTTGTTGATACTTGGTGGTAATGATCAGTACACAAATCCCACTTGGCTCACCAAATTTTGGTCTTCTAGGTTGAAGTGTAGGTCTACAGTAGCAGTTTTTATATTTAGGTTTCTCTCTGTTCTCTCCTATATAGATAGATGAATTTGGAACTCTAAATCCAACATGGTTTGTAGTAGCTCTTTGAAACTTGACAAAATAAAGGAGTTCTCAGTTTTGTCTCTATGGTTTGTTTCCTCTTCAAGTAGCCCTAGGCACAGACTGTGGAAAAGCACTTTCATGAGAGGGGTTCCAAGCTTCTAAGAAATAACGAGTTTCCGAAATACCAGCAAATATTTTTTCACCCAATCTTGATGATACTTGGTGGTAATGATCAGTACACAAATCCCACTTGGCTCACGAAATTTTGTTCTTCTAGGTTGAAGCGTTCGTCTACAGTAGCAGTTTTTATATTTAGGTTTTTCTCTGTTCTCTCCTATATAGAAAGATGAATTTGGAACTCTAAATCCAACATGGTTTGTAGTAGCTCTTTGAAACTTGACAAAATAAAGGAGTTCTCAGTTTTGTCGCTATGGTTTGTTTCCTCTTCAAGTAGCCCTAGGCACAGACTGTGGAAAAGCACTTTAATTGAGAGGGGTTCCAAGCTTCTAAGAAATAACGAGTTTCCGAAATACCAGCAAATATTTTTTCACCCAATCTTGATGATACTTGGTGGTAATGATCAGTACACAAATCCCACTTGGCTCACGAAATTTTGTTCTTCTAGGTTGAAGCGTTCGTCTACAGTAGCAGTTTTTATATTTAGGTTTCACTCTGTTCTCTCATATATAGATAGATGAATTTGGAACTCTAAATCCAACATGGTTTGTAGTAGCTATTTGGAACTTGACAAAATAAAGGACGTCTCAGATTTGTCTCTATGGTTTGTGTCCTCTTCAAGTAGCCCTAGGCACAGACTGTGGAAAAGCACTTTCATTGAGAGGGGTTGCCAAGCTTCTAAGAAGTAACGAGTTTCCGAAATACCAGCAAATATTTTTTCACCCAATCTTGATGGTACTTGGTGGTAATGATAAGTACACAAATCCCACTTGCCTCACCAAATTTTGTTCTTCTAGGTTGAAGCGTTAGTCTACAGTAGCAGTATTTATATTTTAGGTTTCTCTCTGTTCTCTCCTATATAGATAGATGAATTTGGAACTCTAAATCCAACATGGTTTGTAGTAGCTCTTTGAAACTTGACAAAATAAAGGAGTTCTCAGTTTTGTCTCTATGGTTTGTTTCCTCTTCAAGTAGCCCTAGGCAGAGACTGTGGAAAAGCACTTTCATTGAGAGGGGTTGCCAAGCTTCTAAGAAATAACGAGTTTCCGAAATACCAGCAAATATTTTTTCACCCAAATTTGATGATTCTTGGTGGTAATAATCAGTACACAAATCCCACTTGGCTCACGAAATTTTGTTCTTCTAGTTTGAAACTTTCGTCTACAGTAGCAGTTTTTATATTTAGGTTTCACTCTGTTCTCTCCTATATAGATAGATGAATTTGGAACTCTAAATCCAACATGGTTTGTAGTAGCTCTTTGAAACTTGACAAAATAAAGGAGTTCTCAGATTTGCCTCTATGGTTTGTTTCCTCTTCAAGTAGCCCTAGGCCCAGACTGTGGAAAAGCACTTTCATTGAGAGGGGTTGCCAAGCTTCTAAGAAATAACGAGTTTCCGAAATACCAGCAAATATTTTTTCACCCAATCTTGATGATACTTGGTGGTAATGATCAGTACACAAATCCCTTTTGGCTCACCAAATTTTGTTCTTCTAGGTTGAAGCGTTCGTCTACAGTAGCAGTTTTTATATTTAGGTTTCACTCTGTTTTCTCATATATAGATAGATGAATTTGGAACTCTAAATCCAACATGGTTTGTAGTAGCTCTTTGAAACTTGAAAAAATAAAGGAGTTCTCAGTTTTGTCTCTATGGTTTGTTTCCTCTTAAAATAGCCCTAGGCACAGACTGTGGAAAGCACTTTCATTGAGATGGGTTGCCAAGCTTCTAAGAAATAACGAGTTTCCGAAATACCAGCAAATATTTTTTCACACAATCTTGTTGATACTTGGTGGTAATGATCAGTACACAAATCCCACTTGGCTCACCAAATTTTGGTCTTCTAGGTTGAAGTGTAGGTCTACAGTAGCAGTTTTTATATTTAGGTTTCTCTCTGTTCTCTCCTATATAGATAGATGAATTTGGAACTCTAAATCCAACATGGTTTGGAGTAGCTCTTTGAAACTTGACAAAATAAAGGAGTTCTCAGATTTGTCTCTATGGTTTGTTTCCTCTTCAAAAGCCCTAGGCACAGACTGTGGAAAAGCACTTTCATTGAGAGGGGTTGCCAAGCTTATAAGAAAAAACGAGTTTCCGAAATACCAGCAAATATTTTTTCACCCAATCTTGATGATACTTGGTGGTAATGATCAGTACACAAATCCCACTTGGCTTACCAAATTTTGTTCTTCTAGGTTGAAGCGTTCGTCTACAGTAGCAGTTTTTATATTTAGGTTTCCCTCTGTTCTCTCCTATATTGATAGATGAATTTGGAACTCTAAATCCAACATGCTTTGTAGTAGCTCCTTGAAACTTGACAAAACAAAGGAGTTCTCAGTTTTGTCTCTATGGTTTGTTTCCTCTTCAAGTAGCCCTAGGCACAGACTGTGGAAAAGCACTTTCATTGAGAGGGGTTGCCAAGCTTCTAAGAAATAACGAGTTTCCGAAATACCAGCAAATATTTTTTCACCCAATCTTGATGATACTTGGTGGTAATGATCAGTACACAAATCCCACATGGCTCACCAAATTTTGTTCTTCTAGGTTGAAGCGTTCGTCTACAGTAGCAGTTTTTATATTTAGGTTTCCCTCTGTTCTCTCCTATATAGATAGATGAATTTGGAACTCTAAATCCAACATGGTTTGTAGTAGCTGTTTGAAACTTGACAAAATAAAGGAGTTCTCAGTTTTGTCTCTATGGTTTGTTTCCTCTTAAAGTAGCCCTAGGCACAGACTGTGGAAAGCACTTTCATTAAGATGGGTTGCCAAGCTTCTAAGAAATAACGAGTTTCCGAAATACCAGCAAATATTTTTTCACCCAATCTTGATGATACTTGGTGGTAATGATCAGTACACAAATCCCACTTGGCTCACCAAATTTTGTTCTTCTAGGTTGAAGCGTTCGTCTACAGTAGCAGTTTTTATATTTAGGTTCATCTGTTCTCTCCTATATAGATAGATGAATTTGGAACTCTAAATCCAACATGGTTTGTAGTAGCTCTTTGAAACTTGAAAAAAATAAAGGAGTTCTCAGTTTTGTCTCTATGGTTTGTTTCCTCTTCAAGTAGCCCTAGGCACAGACTGTGGAAAAGCACTTTCATTGAGAGGGGTTGCCAAGCTTCTAGGAAATAACGAGTTTCCGAAAGACCAACAAATATTTTTTCAACCAAATTTGATGATTCTTGGTGGTAACGATCAGTACACAAATCCCACTTGGCTCACGAAATTTTGTACTTCTAGTTTGAAGCTTTCGTCTACAGTAGCAGTTTTTATATTTAGGTTTCCCTCTGTTCTCTCCTATATAGATAGATGAATTTGGAACTCTAAATCCAACATGGTTTGGAGTAGCTCTTTGAAACTTGACAAAATAAAGGAGTTCTCAGATTTGTCTCTATGGTTTGTTTCCTCTTCAAAAGCCCTAGGCACCGACTGTGGAAAAGCACTTTCATTGAGAGGGGTTGCCAAGCTTATAAGAAAAAACGAGTTTCCGAAATACCAGCAAATATTTTTTCACCCAATCTTGATGATACTTGGTGGTAATGATCAGTACACAAATCCCACTTGGCTTACCAAATTTTGTTCTTCTAGGTTGAAGCGTTCGTCTACAGTAGCAGTTTTTATATTTAGGTTTCCCTCTGTTCTCTCCTATATTGATAGATGAATTTGGAACTCTAAATCCAACATGCTTTGTAGTAGCTCCTTGAAACTTGACAAAATAAAGGAGTTCTCAGTTTTGTCTCTATGGTTTGTTTCCTCTTCAAGTAGCCCTAGGCACAGACTGTGGAAAAGCACTTTCATTGAGAGGGGTTGCCAAGCTTCTAAGAAATTCCGAGTTTCCGAAATACCAGCAAATATTTTTTCACCCAATCTTGATGATACTTGGTGGTAATGATCAGTACACAAATCCCACATGGCTCACCAAATTTTGTTCTTCTATGTTGAAGCGTTCGTCTACAGTAGCAGTTTTTATATTTAGGTTTTCCTCTGTTCTCTCCTATATAGATAGATGAATTTGGAACTCTAAATCCAACATGGTTTGTAGTAGCTGTTTGAAACTTGACAAAATAAAGGAGTTCTCAGTTTTGTCTCTATGGTTTGTTTCCTCTTAAAGTAGCCCTAGGCACAGACTGTGGAAAGCACTTTCATTGAGATGGGTTGCCAAGCTTCTAAGAAATAACGAGTTTCCGAAATACCAGCAAATATTTTTTCACCCAATCTTGATGATACTTGGTGGTAAAGATCAGTACACAAATCCCACTTGGCTCACCAAATTTTGTTCTTCTAGGTTGAAGCGTTCGTCTACAGTAGCAGTTTTTATATTTAGGTTCATCTGTTCTCTCCTATATAGATAGATGAATTTGGAACTCTAAATGCAACATGGTTTGTAGTAGCTCTTTGAAACTTGAAAAAAATAAAGGAGTTCTCAGTTTTGTCTCTATGGTTTGTTTCCTCTTCAAGTAGCCCTAGGCACAGACTGTGGAAAAGCACTTTCATTGAGAGGGGTTGCCAAGCTTCTAGGAAATAACGAGTTTCCGAAAGACCAACAAATATTTTTTCAACCAAATTTGATGATTCTTGGTGATAACGATCAGTACACAAATCCCACTTGGCTCACGAAATTTTGTACTTCTAGTTTGAAGCTTTCGTCTACAGTAGCAGTTTTTATATTTAGGTTTCCCTCTGTTCTCTCCTATATAGATAGATGAATTTGGAACTCTAAATCCAACATGGTATGTAGTAGCTCTTTGAAACTTGACAAAATAAAGGAGTTCTCAGTTTAGTCTCTATGGTTTGTTTCCTCTTCAAGTAGCCATAGGCACAGACTGTGGGAAAGCACTTTCATTGAGAGGGTTTGCCAAGCTTCTAAGAAATAACGAGTTTCGAAATACCAGCAAATATTTTTTCACCCAATCTTGATGATACTTGGTGCTAATGATCAGTACACAAATCCCACTTGGCTCACCAAATTTTGTTCTTCTAAGTTGAAGCGTTCGTCTACAGTAGCAGTTTTTATATTTAGGTTTCCCTCTGTTCTCTCCCATATATATAGATGAATTTGGAACTCTAAATCCAACATGGTTTGTAGTAGCTCTTTGAAACTTGACAAAATAAAGGAGTTCTCAGTTTTGTCTCTATGGTTTGTTTCCTCTTCAAGTAGCCCTAGGCACAGACTGTGGAAAAGCACTTTCATTGAGAGGGGTTGCCAAGCTTCTAAGAAATAACGAGTTTCCGAAATACCAGCAAATATTTTTTCACCCAAATTTGATGATTCTTGGTGGTAATGATCAGTACACAAATCCCACTTGGCTCACGAAATTTTGTTCTTCTAGTTTGAAACTTTCGTCTACAGTAGCAGTTTTTATATTTAGGTTTCACTCTGTTCTCTCCTATATAGATAGATGAATTTGGAACTCTAAATCCAACATGGTTTGTAGTAGCTCTTTGAAACTTGACAAAATAAACGAGTTCTCAGATTTGCCTCTATGGTTTGTTTCCTCTTCAAGTAGCCCTAGGCCCAGACTGTGGAAAAGCACTTTCATTGAGAGGGGTTGCCAAGCTTCTAAGAAATAACGAGTTTCCGAAATACCAGCAAATATTTTTTCACCCAATCTTGATGATACTTGGTGGTAATGATCAGTACACAAGTCCCTTTTGGCTCATCAAATTTTGTTCTTCTAGGTTGAAGCGTTCGTCTACAGTAGCAGTTTTTATATTTAGGTTTCACTCTGTTTTCTCATATATAGATAGATGAATTTGGAACTCTAAATCCAACATGGTTTGTAGTAGCTCTTTGAAACTTGAAAAAATAAAGGAGTTCTCAGTTTTGTCTCTATGGTTTGTTTCCTCTTAAAGTAGCCCTAGGCACAGACTGTGGAAAGCACTTTCATTGAGATGGGTTGCCAAGCTTCTAAGAAATAACGAGTTTCCGAAATACCAGCAAATATTTTTTCACACAATCTTGTTGATACTTGGTGGTAATGATCAGTACACAAATCCCACTTGGCTCACCAAATTTTGGTCTTCTAGGTTGAAGTGTAGGTCTACAGTAGCAGTTTTTATATTTAGGTTTCTCTCTGTTCTCTCCTATATAGATAGATGAATTTGGAACTCTAAATCCAACATGGTTTGGAGTAGCTCTTTGAAAATTGACAAAATAAAGGAGTTCTCAGATTTGTCTCTATGGTTTGTTTCCTCTTCAAAAGCCCTAGGCACAGACTGTGGAAAAGCACTTTCATTGAGAGGGGTTGCCAAGCTTATAAGAAAAAACGAGTTTCCGAAATACCAGCAAATATTTTTTCACCCAATCTTGATGATACTTGGTGGTAATGATCAGTACACAAATCCCACTTGGCTTACCAAATTTTGTTCTTCTAGGTTGAAGCGTTCGTCTACAGTAGCAGTTTTTATATTTAGGTTTCCCTCTGTTCTCTCCTATATTGATAGATGAATTTGGAACTCTAAATCCAACATGCTTTGTAGTAGCTCCTTGAAACTTGACAAAATAAAGGAGTTCTCAGTTTTGTCTCTATGGTTTGTTTCCTCTTCAAGTAGCCCTAGGCACAGACTGTGGAAAAGCACTTTCATTGAGAGGGGTTGCCAAGCTTCTAAGAAATTCCGAGTTTCCGAAAAACCAGCAAATATTTTTTCACCCAATCTTGATGATACTTGGTGGTAATGATCAGTACACAAATCCCACATGGCTCACCAAATTTTGTTCTTCTAGGTTGAAGCGTTCCTCTACAGTAGCAGTTTTTATATTTAGGTTTCCCTCTGTTCTCTCCTATATAGAGAGATGAATTTGGAACTCTAAATCCAACATGGTTTGTAGTAGCTGTTTGAAACTTGACAAAATAAAGGAGTTCTCAGTTTTGTCTCTATGGTTTGTTTCCTCTTAAAGTAGCCCTAGGCACAGACTGTGGAAAGCACTTTCATTGAGATGGGTTGCCAAGCTTCTAAGAAATAACGAGTTTCCGAAATACCAGCAAATATTTTTTCACCCAATCTTGATGATACTTGGTGGTAATGATCAGTACACAAATCCCACTTGGCTCACCAAATTTTGTTCTTCTAGGTTGAAGCGTTCGTCTACAGTAGCAGTTTTTATATTTAGGTTTCCCTCTGTTCTCTCCCATATAGATAGATGAATTTGGAACTCTAAATCCAACATGGTTTGTAGTAGCACTTTGAAACTTGAAAAAATAAAGGAGTTCTCAGTTTTGTCTCTATGGTTTGTTTCCTCTTAAAGTAGCCCTAGGCACAGACTGTGGAAAGCACTTTCATTGAGATGGGTTGCCAAGCTTCTAAGAAATAACGAGTTTCCGAAATACCAGCAAATATTTTTTCACACAATCTTGTTGATACTTGGTGGTAATGATCAGTACACAAATCCCACTTGGCTCACCAAATTTTGGTCTTCTAGGTTGAAGCGTAGGTCTACAGTAGCAGTTTTTATATTTAGGTTTCTCTCTTTTCTCTCCTATATAGATAGATGAATTTGGAACTCTAAATCCAACATGGTTTGGAGTAGCTCTTTGAAACTTGACAAAATAAAGGAGTTCTCAGATTTGTCTCTATGGTTTGTTTCCTCTTCAAAAGCCCTAGGCACAGACTGTGGAAAAGCACTTTCATTGAGAGGGGTTGCCAAGCTTATAAGAAAAAACGAGTTTCCGAAATACCAGCAAATATTTTTTCACCCAATCTTGATGATACTTGGTGGTAATGATCAGTACACAAATCCCACTTGGCTTACCAAATTTTGTTCTTCTAGGTTGAAGCGTTCGTCTACAGTAGCAGTTTTTATATTTAGGTTTCCCTCTGTTCTCTCCTATATTGATAGATGAATTTGGAACTCTAAATCCAACATGCTTTGTAGTAGCTCCTTGAAACTTGACAAAATAAAGGAGTTCTCAGTTTTGTCTCTATGGTTTGTTTCCTCTTCAAGTAGCCCTAGGCACAGACTGTGGAAAAGCACTTTCATTGAGAGGGGTTGCCAAGCTTCTAAGAAATTCCGAGTTTCCGAAATACCAGCAAATATTTTTTCACCCAATCTTGATGATACTTGGTGGTAATGATCAGTACACAAATCCCACATGGCTCACCAAATTTTGTTCTTCTAGGTTGAAGCGTTCGTCTACAGTAGCAGTTTTTATATTTAGGTTTCCCTCTGTTCTCTCCTATATAGATAGATGAATTTGGAACTCTAAATCCAACATGGTTTGTAGTAGCTGTTTGAAACTTGACAAAATAAAGGAGTTCTCAGTTTTGTCTCTATGGTTTGTTTCCTCTTAAAGTAGCCCTAGGCACAGACTGTGGAAAGCACTTTCATTGAGATGGGTTGCCAAGCTTCTAAGAAATAACGAGTTTCCGAAATACCAGCAAATATTTTTTCACCCAATCTTGATGATACTTGGTGGTAAAGATCAGTACACAAATCCCACTTGGCTCACCAAATTTTGTTCTTCTAGGTTGAAGCGTTCGTCTACAGTAGCAGTTTTTATATTTAGGTCCATCTGTTCTCTCCTATATAGATAGATGAATTTGGAACTCTAAATCCAACATGGTTTGTAGTAGCTCTTTGAAACTTGAAAAAAATAAAGGAGTTCTCAGTTTTTTCTCTATGGTTTGTATCCTCTTCAAGTAGCCCTAGGCACAGACTGTGGAAAAGCACTTTCATTGAGAGGGGTTGCCAAGCTTCTAGGAAATAACGAGTTTCCGAAAGACCAACAAATATTTTTTCAACCAAATTTGATGATTCTTGGTGGTAACGATCAGTACACAAATCCCACTTGGCTCACGAAATTTTGTACTTCTAGTTTGAAGCTTTCGTCTACAGTAGCAGTTTTTATATTTAGGTTTCCCTCTGTTCTCTCCTATATAGATAGATGAATTTGGAACTCTAAATCCAACATGGTATGTAGTAGCTCTTTGAAACTTGACAAAATAAAGGAGTTCTCAGTTTAGTCTCTCTGGTTTGTTTCCTCTTCAAGTAGCCATAGGCACAGACTGTGGGAAAGCACTTTCATTGAGAGGGTATGCCAAGCTTCTAAGAAATAACGAGTTCGAAATACCAGCAAATATTTTTTCACCCAATCTTGATGATACTTGGTGGTAATGATCAGTACACAAATCCCACTTGGCTCACCATATTTTGTTCTTCTAGGTTGAAGCGTTCGTCTACAGTAGCAGTTTTTATATTTAGGTTTCCCTCTGTTCTCTCCCATATAAATAGATGAATTTGGAACTCTAAATCCAACATGGTTTGTAGTAGCTCTTTGAAACTTGACAAAATAAAGGAGTTCTCAGTTTTGTCTCTATGGTTTGTTTCCTCTTCAAGTAGCCCTAGGCACAGACTGTGGAAAAGCACTTTCATTGAGAGGTGTTGCTAAGCTTCTAAGAAATTACGAGTTTTCGAAATACCAGCAAATATTTTTTCACCCAATCTTGATGATACTTGGTGCTAATGATCAGTACACAAATCCCACTTGGCTCACCAAATTTTGTTCTTCTAAGTTGAAGCGTTCGTCTACAGTAGCAGTTTTTATATTTAGGTTTCCCTCTGTTCTCTCCCATATATATAGATGAATTTGGAACTCTAAATCCAACATGGTTTGTAGTAGCTCTTTGAAACTTGACAAAATAAAGGAGTTCTCAGTTTTGTCTCTATGGTTTGTTTCCTGTTCAAGTAACCCTAGGCACAGACTGTGGAAAAGCACTTTCATTGAGAGGTGTTGCCAAGCTTCTAAGAAATTACGAGTTTCCGAAATACCAGCAAATATTTTTTCACCCAATCGTGATGATACTTAGTGCTAATGATCAGTACACAAATCCCACTTGGCTCACCAAATTTTGTTCTTCTAGGTTGAAGCGTTCGTCTACAGTAGCAGTTTTTATATTTAGGTTTCCCTCTGTCCTCTCCTATATAGAAAGATGAATTTGGAACTCTAAATCCAACATGGTTTGTAGTAGCTCTTTGAAACTTGACAAAATAAAGGAGTTCTCAGTTTTGTCGCTATGGTTTGTTTCCTCTTCAAGTAGCCCTAGGCACAGACTGTGGAAAAGCACTTTAATTGAGAGGGGTTCCAAGCTTCTAAGAAATAACGAGTTTCCGAAATACCAGCAAATATTTTTTCACCCAATCTTGATGATACTTGTTGGTAATGATCAGTACACAAATCCCACTTGGCTCACCAAATTTTGTTCTTCTAGGTTGAAGCGTTCGTCTACAGTAGCAGTTTTTATATTTAGGTTTCACTCTGTTCTCTCATATATAGATAGATGAATTTGGAACTCTAAATCCAACATGGTTTGTAGTAGCTATTTGGAACTTGACAAAATAAAGGACGTATCAGATTTGTCTCTATGGTTTGTGTCCTCTTCAAGTAGCCCTAGGCACAGACTGTGGAAAAGCACTTTCATTGAGAGGGGTTGCCAAGCTTCTAAGAAGTAACGAGTTTCCGAAATACAGGCAAATATTTTTTCACCCAATCTTGATGGTACTTGGTGGTAATGATAAGTACACAAATCCCACTTGCCTCACCAAATTTTGTTCTTCTAGGTTGAAGCGTTAGTCTACAGTAGCAGTATTTATATTTAGGTTTCTCTCTGTTCTCTCCTATATAGATAGATGAATTTGGAACTCTAAATCCAACATGGTTTGTAGTAGCTCTTTGAAACTTGACAAAATAAAGGAGTTCTCAGTTTTGTCTCTATGGTTTGTTTCCTCTTCAAGTAGCCCTAGGCACAGACTGTGGAAAAGCACTTTCATTGAGAGGGGTTGCCAAGCTTCTAAGAAATAACGAGTTTCCGAAATAACAGCAAATATTTTTTCACCCAAATTTGATGATTCTTGGTGGTAATGATCAGTACACAAATCCCACTTGGCTCACGAAATTTTGTTCTTCTAGTTTGAAACTTTCGTCTACAGGAGCAGTTTTTATATTTAGGTTTCACTCTGTTCTCTCCTATATAGATAGATGAATTTGGAACTCTAAATCCAACATGGTTTGTAGTAGCTCTTTGAAACTTGACAAAATAAAGGAGTTCTCTGATTTGCCTCAATGGTTTGTTTCCTCTTCAAGTAGCCCTAGGCCCAGACTGTGGAAAAGCACTTTCATTGAGAGGGGTTGCCAAGCTTCTAAGAAATAACGAGTTTCCGAAATACCAGCAAATATTTTTTCACCCAATCTTGATGATACTTGGTGGTAATGATCAGTACACAAATCCCTTTTGGCTCACCAAATTTTGTTCTTCTAGGTTGAAGCGTTCGTCTACAGTAGCAGTTTTTATATTTAGGTTTCACTCTGTTTTCTCATATATAGATAGATGAATTTGGAACTCTAAATCCAACATGGTTTGTAGTAGCTCTTTGAAACTTGAAAAAATAAAGGAGTTCTCAGTTTTGTCTCTATGGTTTGTTTCCTCTTAAAGTAGCCCTAGGCACAGACTGTGGAAAGCACTTTCATTGAGATGGGTTGCCAAGCTTCTAAGAAATAACGAGTTTCCGAAATACCAGCAAATATTTTTTCACACAATCTTGTTGATACTTGGTGGTAATGATCAGTACACAAATCCCACTTGGCTCACCAAATTTTGGTCTTCTAGGTTGAAGCGTAGGTCTACAGTAGCAGTTTTTATATTTAGGTTTCTCTCTGTTCTCTCCTATATAGATAGATGAATTTTTAACTCTAAATCCAACATGGTTTGGAGTAGCTCTTTGAAACTTGACAAAATAAAGGAGTTCTCAGATTTGTCTCTATGGTTTGTTTCCTCTTCAAAAGCCCTAGGCACAGACTGTGGAAAAGCACTTTCATTGAGAGGGGTTGCCAAGCTTATAAGAAAAAACGAGTTTCCGAAATACCAGCAAATATTTTTTCACCCAATCTTGATGATACTTGGTGGTAATGATCAGTACACAAATCCCTTTTGGCTTACCAAATTTTGTTCTTCTACGTTGAAGCGTTCGTCTACAGTAGCAGTTTTTATATTTAGGTTTCCCTCTGTTCTCTCCTATATTGATAGATGAATTTGGAACTCTAAATCCAACATGCTTTGTAGTAGCTCCTTGAAACTTGACAAAATAAAGGAGTTCTCAGTTTTGTCTCTATGGTTTGTTTCCTCTTCAAGTAGCCCTAGGCACAGACTGTGGAAAAGCACTTTCATTGAGAGGGGTTGCCAAGCTTCTAAGAAATTCCGAGTTTCCGAAATACCAGCAAATATTTTTTCACCCAATCTTGTTGATACTTGGTGGTAATGATCAGTACACAAATCCCACATGGCTCACCAAATTTTGTTCTTCTAGGTTGAAGCGTTCGTCTACAGTAGCAGTTTTTATATTTAGGTTTCCCTCTGTTCTCTCCTATATAGATAGATGAATTTGGAACTCTAAATCCAACATGGTTTGTAGTAGCTGTTTGAAACTTGACAAAATAAAGGAGTTCTCAGTTTTGTCTCTATGGTTTGTTTCCTCTTAAAGTAGCCCTAGGCACAGACTGTGGAAAGCACTTTCATTGAGATGGGTTGCCAAGCTTCTAAGAAATAACGAGTTTCCGAAATACCAGCAAATATTTTTTCACCCAATCTTGATGATACTTGGTGGTAATGATCAGTACACAAATCCCACTTGGCTCACCAAATTTTGTTCTTCTAGGTTGAAGCGTTCCTCTACAGTAGCAGTTTTTATATTTAGGTTCATCTGTTCTCTCCTATATAGATAGATGAATTTGGAACTCTAAATCCAACATGGTTTGTAGTAGCTCTTTGAAACTTGAAAAAAATAAAGGAGTTCTCAGTTTTGTCTCTATGGTTTGTTTCCTCTTCAAGTAGCCCTAGGCACAGACTGTGGAAAAGCACTTTCATTGAGAGGGGTTGCCAAGCTTCTAGGAAATAACGAGTTTCCGAAAGACCAACAAATATTTTTTCAACCAAATTTGATGATTCTTGGTGGTAACGATCAGTACACAAATCCCACTTGGCTCACGAAATTTTGTACTTCTAGTTTGAAGCTTTCGTCTACAGTAGCAGTTTTTATATTTAGGTTTCCCTCTGTTCTCTCCTATATAGATAGATGAATTTGGAACTCTAAATCCAACATGGTATGTAGTAGCTCTTTGAAACTTGACAAAATAAAGGAGTTCTCAGTTTAGTCTCTATGGTTTGTTTCCTCTTCAAGTAGCCATAGGCACAGACTGTGGGAAAGCACTTTCATTGAGAGGGTTTGCCAAGCTTCTAAGAAATAACGAGTTTCGAAATACCAGCAAATATTTTTCACCCAATCTTGATGATACTTGGTGGTAATGATCAGTACACAAATCCCACTTGGCTCACCAAATTTTGTTCTTCTAGGTTGAAGCGTTCGTCTACAGTAGCAGTTTTTATATTTAGGTTTCCCTCTGTTCTCTCCCATATAGATAGATGAATTTGGAACTCTAAATCCAACATGGTTTGTAGTAGCTCTTTGAAACTTGACAAAATAAAGGAGTTCTCAGTTTTGTCTCTATGGTTTGTTTCCTCTTCAAGTAGCCCTAGGCACAGGCTGTGGAAAAGCACTTTCATTGAGAGGTGTTGCCAAGCTTCTAAGAAATTACGAGTTTTCGAAATACCAGCAAATATTTTTTCACCCAATCTTGATGATACTTGGTGCTAATGATCAGTACACAAATCCCACTTGGCTCACCAAATTTTGTTCTTCTAAGTTGAAGCGTTCGTCTACAGTAGCAGTTTTTATATTTAGGTTTCCCTCTGTTCTCTCCTATATATATAGATGAATTTGGAACTCTAAATCCAACATGGTTTGTAGTAGCTCTTTGAAACTTGACAAAATAAAGGAGTTCTCAGTTTTATCTCTATGGTTTGTTTCCTGTTCAAGTAGCCCTAGGCACAGACTGTGGAAAAGCACTTTCATTGAGAGGTGTTGCCAAGCTTCTAAGAAATTACGAGTTTCCGAAATACCAGCAAATATTTTTTCACCCAATCGTGATGATACTTATTGCTAATGATCAGTACACAAATCCCACTTGGCTCACCAAATTTTGTTCTTCTAGGTTGAAGCGTTCGTCTACAGTAGCAGTTTTTATATTTAGGTTTCCCTCTGTCCTCTCCTATATAGAAAGATGAATTTGGAACTCTAAATCCAACATGGTTTGTAGTAGCTCTTTGAAACTTGACAAAATAAAGGAGTTCTCAGTTTTGTCGCTATGGTTTGTTTCCTCTTCAAGTAGCTCTAGGCACAGACTGTGGAAAAGCACTTTAATTGAGAGGGGTTCCAAGCTTCTAAGAAATAACGAGTTTCCGAAATACCAGCAAATATTTTTTCACCCAATCTTGATGATACTTGGTGGTAATGATCTGTACACAAATCCCACTTGGCTCACCAAATTTTGTTCTTCTAGGTTGAAGCGTTCGTCTACAGTAGCAGTTTTTATATTTAGGTTTCACTCTGTTCTCTCATATATAGATAGATGAATTTGGAACTCTAAATCCAACATGGTTTGTAGTAGCTATTTGGAACTTGACAAAATAAAGGACGTCTCAGATTTGTCTCTATGGTTTGTGTCCTCTTCAAGTAGCCCTAGGCACAGACTGTGGAAAAGCACTTTCATTGAGAGGGGTTGCCAAGCTTCTAAGAAGTAACGAGTTTCCGAAATACCAGCAAATATTTTTTCACCCAATCTTGATGGTACTTGGTGGTAATGATAAGTACACAAATCCCACTTGCCTCACCAAATTTTGTTCTTCTAGGTTGAAGCGTTAGTCTACAGTAGCAGTATTTATATTTAGGTTTCTCTCTGTTCTCTCCTATATAGATAGATGAATTTGGAACTCTAAATCCAACATGGTTTGTAGTAGCTCTTTGAAACTTGACAAAATAAAGGAGTTCTCAGTTTTGTCTCTATGGTTTGTTTCCTCTTCAAGTAGCCCTAGGCACAGACTGTGGAAAAGCACTTTCATTGAGAGGGGTTGCCAAGCTTCTAAGAAATAACGAGTTTCCGAAATACCAGCAAATATTTTTTCACCCAAATTTGATGATTCTTGGTGGTAATGATCAGTACACAAATCCCACTTGGCTCACGAAATTTTGTTCTTCTAGTTTGAAACTTTCGTCTACAGGAGCAGTTTTTATATTTAGGTTTCACTCTGTTCTCTCCTATATAGATAGATGAATTTGGAACTCTAAATCCAACATGGTTTGTAGTAGCTCTTTGAAACTTGACAAAATAAAGGAGTTCTCAGATTTGCCTCTATGGTTTGTTTCCTCTTCAAGTAGCCATAGGCCCAGACTGTGGAAAAGCACTTTCATTGAGAGGGGTTGCCAAGCTTCTAAGAAATAACGAGTTTCGAAATACCAGCAAATATTTTTTCACCCAATCTTGATGATACTTGGTGGTAATGATCAGTACACAAATCCCTTTTGGCTCACCAAATTTTGTTCTTCTAGGTTGAAGCGTTCGTCTACAGTAGCAGTTTTTATATTTAGGTTTCACTCTGTTTTCTCATATATAGATAGATGAATTTGGAACTCTAAATCCAACATGGTTTGTAGTAGCTCTTTGAAACTTGAAAAAATAAAGGAGTTCTCAGTTTTGTCTCTATGGTTTGTTTCCTCTTAAAGTAGCCCTAGGCACAGACTGTGGAAAGCACTTTCATTGAGATGGGTTGCCAAGCTTCTAAGAAATAACGAGTTTCCGAAATACCAGCAAATATTTTTTCACACAATCTTGTTGATACTTGGTGGTAATGATCAGTACACAAATCCCACTTGGCTCACCAAATTTTGGTCTTCTAGGTTGAAGCGTAGGTCTACAGTAGCAGTTTTTATATTTAGGTTTCTCTCTGTTCTCTCCTATATAGATAGATGAATTTGGAACTCTAAATCCAACATGGTTTGGAGTAGCTCTTTGAAACTTGACAAAATAAAGGAGTTCTCAGATTTGTCTCTATGGTTTGTTTCCTCTTCAAAAGCCCTAGGCACAGACTGTGGAAAAGCACTTTCATTGAGAGGGGTTGCCAAGCTTATAAGAAAAAACGAGTTTCCGAAATACCAGCAAATATTTTTTCACCCAATCTTGATGATACTTGGTGGTAATGATCAGTACACAAATCCCTTTTGGCTTACCAAATTTTGTTCTTCTAGGTTGAAGCGTTCGTCTACAGTAGCAGTTTTTATATTTAGGTTTCCCTCTGTTCTCTCCTATATTGATAGATGAATTTGGAACTCTAAATCCAACATGCTTTGTAGTAGCTCCTTGAAACTTGACAAAATAAAGGAGTTCTCAGTTTTGTCTCTATGGTTTGTTTCCTCTTCAAGTAGCCCTAGGCACAGACTGTGGAAAAGCACTTTCATTGAGAGGGGTTGCCAAGCTTCTAAGAAATTCCGAGTTTCCGAAATACCAGCAAATATTTTTTCACCCAATCTTGTTGATACTTGGTGGTAATGATCAGTACACAAATCCCACATGGCTCACCAAATTTTGTTCTTCTAGGTTGAAGCGTTCGTCTACAGTAGCAGTTTTTATATTTAGGTTTTCCTCTGTTCTCTCCTATATAGATAGATGAATTTGGAACTCTAAATCCAACATGGTTTGTAGTAGCTGTTTGAAACTTGACAAAATAAAGGAGTTCTCAGTTTTGTCTCTATGGTTTGTTTCCTCTTAAAGTAGCCCTAGGCACAGACTGTGGAAAGCACTTTCATTGAGATGGGTTGCCAAGCTTCTAAGAAATAACGAGTTTCCGAAATACCAGCAAATATTTTTTCACCCAATCTTGATGATACTTGGTGGTAATGATCAGTACACAAATCCCACTTGGCTCAAAAAATTTTGTTCTTCTAGGTTGAAGCGTTCGTCTACAGTAGCAGTTTTTATATTTAGGTTCATCTGTTCACTCCTATATAGATAGATGAATTTGGAACTCTAAATCCAACATGGTTTGTAGTAGCTCTTTGAAACTTGAAAAAAATAAAGGAGTTCTCAGTTTTGTCTCTATGGTTTGTTTCCTCTTCAAGTAGCCCTAGGCACAGACTGTGGAAAAGCACTTTCATTGAGAGGGTTGCCAAGCTTCTAGGAAATAACGAGTTTCCGAAAGACCAACAAATATTTTTTCAACCAAATTTGATGATTCTTGGTGGTAACGATCAGTACACAAATCCCACTTGGCTCACGAAATTTTGTACTTCTAGTTTGAAGCTTTCGTCTACAGTAGCAGTTTTTATATTTAGGTTTCCCTCTGTTCTCTCCTATATAGATAGATGAATTTGGAACTCTAAATCCAACATGGTATGTAGTAGCTCTTTGAAACTTGACAAAATAAAGGAGTTCTCAGTTTAGTCTCTATGGTTTGTTTCCTCTTCAAGTAGCCATAGGCACAGACTGTGGGAAAGCACTTTCATTGAGAGGGTTTGCCAAGCTTCTAAGAAATAACGAGTTTCGAAATACCAGCAAATATTTTTTCACCCAATCTTGATGATACTTGGTAGTAATGATCAGTACACAAATCCCACTTGGCTCACCAAATTTTGTTCTTCTAGGTTGAAGCGTTCGTCTACAGTAGCAGTTTTTATATTTAGGTTTCCCTCTGTTCTCTCCCATATAGATAGATGAATTTGGAACTCTAAATCCAACATGGTTTGTAGTAGCTCTTTGAAACTTGACAAAATAAAGGAGTTCTCAGTTTTGTCTCTATGGATTGTTTCCTCTTCAAGTAGCCCTAGGCACAGACTGTGGAAAAGCAACTTTCATTGAGAGGTGTTGCCAAGCTTCTAAGAAATTACGAGTTTTCGAAATACCAGCAAATATTTTTTCACCCAATCTTGATGATACTTGGTGCTAATGATCAGTACACAAATCCCACTTGGCTCACCAAATTTTGTTCTTCTAAGTTGAAGCGTTCGTCTACAGTAGCAGTTTTTATATTTAGGTTTCCCTCTGTTCTCTCCTATATAGAAAGATGAATTTGGAACTCTAAATCCAACATGGTTTGTAGTAGCTCTTTGAAACTTGACAAAATAAAGGAGTTCTCAGTTTTGTCGCTATGGTTTGTTACCTCTTCAAGTAGCCCTAGGCACAGACTGTGGAAAAGCACTTTAATTGAGAGGGGTTCCCAAGCTTCTAAGAAATAACGAGTTTCCGAAATACCAGCAAATATTTTTCACCCAATCTTGATGATACTTGGTGGTAATGATCAGTACACAAATCCCACTTCGCTCACCAAATTTTGTTCTTCTAGGTTGAAGCGTTCGTCTACAGTAGCAGTTTTTATATTTAGGTTTCACTCTGTTCTCTCATATATAGATAGATGAATTTGGAACTCTAAATCCAACATGGTTTGTAGTAGCTCTTTGAAACTTGACAAAATAAAGGAGTTCTCAGTTTTGTCTCTATGGTTTGTTTCCTCTTCAAGTAGCCCCTAGGCACAGACTGTGGAAAAGCACTTTCATTGAGAGGGGTTGCCAAGCTTCTAAGAAATAACGAGTTTCCGAAATACCAGCAAATATTTTTTCACCCTAATTTGATGATTCTTGGTGGTAACGATCAGTACACAAATCCCACTTGGCTCACGAAATTTTGTACTTCTAGTTTGAAGCTTTCGTCTACAGTAGCAGTTTTTATATTTAGGTTTCCCTCTGTTCTCTCCTATATAGATAGATGAATTTGGAACTCTAAATCCAACATGGTATGTAGTAGCTCTTTGAAACTTGACAAAATAAAGGAATTCTCAGTTTTGTCTCTATGGTTTGTTTCCTCTTCAAGTAGCCCTAGGCACAGACTGTGGAAAGCACTTTCATTGAGAGGGGTTGCCAAGCTTCTAAGAAATAACGAGTTTCCGAAATACCAGCAAATATTTTTTCACCCAATCTTGATGATACTTGGTGGTAATGATCAGTACACAAATTCCACTTGGCTCACCAAATTTTGTTCTTCTAGGTTGAAGCGTTCGTCTACAGTAGCAGTTTTTATATTTAGGTTTCCCTGTCTTCTCTCCCATATAGATAGATGAATTTGGAACTCTAAATCCAACATGGTTTGTCGTAGCTCTTTGAAACTTGACAAAATAAAGGAGTTCTCAGTTTTGTCTCTATGGTTTGTTTCCTCTTCATGTAGCCCTAGGCACAGACTGTGGAAAAGCACTTTCATTGAGAGGGGTTGCCAAGATTCTAAGAAATTACGAGTTTCCGAAATACCAACAAATATTTTTTACTCAATCTTGATGATACTTGGTGCTAATGATCAGTACACAAATCCCACTTGGCTCACCAAATTTTGTTCTTCTAAGTGGAAGCGTTCGTCTACAGTAGCAGTTTTTATATTTAGGTTTACCTCTGTTCTCTCCTATATAGAAAGATGAATTTGGAACGCTAAATCCAACATGGTTTGTAGTAGCTCTTTGAAACTTGACAAAATAAATTAGTTCTCTGTTTTGTCGCTATGGTTTGTTTCCTCTTCAAGTAGCCCTAGGCACAGACTGTGGAAAAGCACTTTAATTGAGAGGGGTTCCCAAGCTTCTAAGAAATAACGAGTTTCCGAAATACCAGCAAATATTTTTTCACCCAATCTTGATGATACTTGGTGGTAATGATCAGTACACAAATCCCACTTGGCTCACCAAATTTTGTTCTTCTAGGTTGAAGCGTTCGTCTACAGTAGCAGTTTTTATATTTAAGGTTTCACTCTGTTCTCTCATATATAGATAGATGAATTTGGAACTCTAAATCCAACATGGTTTGTAGTAGCTCTTTGAAACTTGACAAAGTAAAGGAGTTCTCAGTTTTTTCTCTATGGTTTGTTTCCTCTTCAAGTAGCCCTAGGCACAGACTGTGGAAAAGCACTTTCATTGAGAGGGGTTGCCAAGCTTCTAAGAAATAACGAGTTTCCGAAATACCAGCAAATATTTTTTCACCCAAATTTGATGATTCTTGGTGGTAACGATGAGTACACAAATCCCACTTGGCTCACGAAATTTTGTACTTCTAGTTTGAAGCTTTCGTCTACAGTAGCAGTTTTTATATTTAGGTTTCCCTCTGTTCTCTCCTATATAGATAGATGAATTTTAACTCTAAATCCAACATGGTTTGTAGTAGCTATTTGGAACTTGACAAAATAAAGGAGGTCTCAGATTTTTCTCTATGTTTGTGGCCTCTTCAAGTAGCCCTAGGCACAGACTGTGGAAAAGCACTTTCATTGAGAGGGGTTGCCAAGCTTCTAAGAATAACGAGTTTCCGAAATACCAGCAAATATTTTTTCACCCAATCTTGATGGTACTTGGTGGTAATGATAAGTACACAAATCCCACTTGGCTTACCAAATTTTGTTCTTCTAGGTTGAAGCGTTCGTCTACAGTAGCAGTTTTTATATTTAGGTTTCCCTCTGCTCTCTCATATATAGATAGATGAATTTGGAACTCTAAATCCAACATGGTTTGTAGTAGCTCTTTGAAACTTGACAAAATAAAGGAGTTCTCAGTTTTGTCTCTATGGTTTGTTTCCTCTTAAAGTAGCCCTAGGCACAGATTGTGGAAAGCACTTTCATTGAGAGGGGTAGCCAAGCTTCTAAGAAATAAAGAGTTTCCAAAATACCAGCAAATATTTTTTCACACATTCTTGTTGATACTTGGTGGTAATGATCAGTACACAAATCCCACTTGGCTCACTAAATTTTGGTCTTCTAGGTTGAAGCATTCGTCTACAGTAGCAGTGTTTATATTTAGGTTTCTCTCTGTTCTCTCCTATATAGATAGATGAATTTGGAACTCTAAATCCAACATGGTTGTAGTAGCTCTTTGAAACTTGTCAAAATATAGGAGTTCTCAGATTTGTCTCTATGTTTTGTTTTCTCTTCAAAAAGCCCTAGGCACAGACTGTGGAAAAGCACTTTCATTGAGAGGGGTTGCCAAGCTTCTAAGAAATTCCGAGTTTCCGAAATACCAGCAAATACTTTTTCACCCAACCTTGATGATACTTGGTGGTAATGATCAGTACACAAATCCCACATGGATCACCAAATTTTGTTCTTCTAGGTTGAAGCATTCGTCTACAGTAGCAGTTTTTATATTTAGGTTTCCTCTGTTCTCTCCTATGTAGATAGATGAATTTGGAACACTAAATCCAACATGGTTTGTAGTAGCTCTTTGAAACTTGACAAAATAAAGGAGTTCTCAGATTTGCCTCTTTGGTTTGTTTCCTCTTCAACTATCCCTAGGCCCAGACTGTGGAAAAGCACTTTCATTGAGAGGGGTTGCCAAGCTTGTAAGAAATAACGAGTTTCCGAAATACCAGCAAATATTTTTTCACCCAATCTTGATGATACTTGGTGGTAATGATCAGTACACAAATCCCTTTTGGCTCACCAAATTTTGTTCTTCTAGGTTGAAGCATTCGTCTACAGTAGCAGTTTTTATATTTAGGTTTCACTCTGTTTTCTCATATATAGATAGATGAATTTGGAACTCTAAATCCAACATGGTTTGTAGTAGCTCTTTGAAACTTGACAAAATGAAGGAGTTCTCAGATTTGTCTCTATGGTTTGTTTCCTCTTCAAAAGCCCTAGGCACAGACTGTGGAAAAGCACTTTCATTGAGAGGGGTTGCCAAGCTTATAAGAAAAAACGATTTTCCGAAATACCAGCAAATATTTTTTCACCCAATCTTGATGATACTTGGTGGTAATGATCAGTACACAAATCCCACTTGGCTTACCAAATTTTGTTCTTCTAGGTTGAAGCGTTCGTCTACAGTAGCAGTTTTTTTATATAGGTTTCCCTCTGTTCTCTCCTATATTGATAGATGAATTTGGAACTCTAAATCCAACATGCTTTGTAGTAGCTCTTTGAAACTTGACAAAATAAAGTAGTTTTCAGTTTTGTCTCTATGGTTTGTTTCTTCTTCAAGTAGCCATAGGCACAGACTGTGGAAAAGCACTTTCATTGAGAGGGGTTGCCAAGCTTCTAAGAAATTCCGAGTTTCCGAAATACCAGCAAATATTTTTTCACCCAACCTTGATGATACTTGGTGGTAATGATCAGTACACAAATCCCACATGGATCACCAAATTTTGTTCTTCTAGGTTGATGCGTTCGTCTACAGTACCAGTTTTTATATTTATTTTTCCTCTGTTCTCTCCTATGTAGATAGATGAATTTGGAACTCTAAATCCAACATGGTTTGTAGTAGCTGTTTGAAACTTGACAAAATAAAGGAGTTCTCAGTTTTGTCTCTATGGTTTGTTTGCTCTTAAAGTAGCCCTAGGCACAGACTGTGGAAAGCACTTTCATTGAGATGGGTTGCCAAGCTTCTAAGAAATAACGAGTTTCCGAAATACCAGCAAATATTTTTTCACCCAATCTTGATGATACTTGGTGGTAATGATCAGTACACAAATCCCACTTGCCTCACCAAATTTTGTTCTTCTAGGTTGAAGCGTTAGTCTACAGTAGCAGTGTTTATATTTAGGTTTCTCTCTGTTCTCTCCTATATAGATAGATGAATTTGGAACTCTAAATCCAACATGGTTTGTAGTAGCTCTTTGAAACTTGACAAAATAAAGGAGTTCTCAGTTTTGTCTCTATGGTTTGTTTCCTCTTCAAGTAGCCCTAGGCACAAACTGTGGAAAAGCACTTTCATTGAGAGGGGTTGCCAAGCTTCTAAGAAATAACGGGTTTCCGAAATACCAGCAAATATTTTTTCACCCAAATTTGATGATTCTTGGTGGTAATGATCACTACACAAATCCCACTTGGCTCACGAAATTTTGTTCTACTAGTTTGAAACTTTCGTCTACAGTAGCAGTTTTTATATTTAGGTTTCACTCTGTTCTCTCCTATATAGATAGATGAATTTGGAACTCTAAATCCAACATGGTTTGTAGTAGCTCTTTGAAACTTGAAAAAATAAAGGAGTTCTCAGATTTGCCTCTATGGTTTGTTTCCTCTTCAAGTAGCCCTAGGCCCAGAATGTGGAAAAGCACTTTCATTGAGAGGGGTTGCCAAGCTTCTAAGAAATAACGAGTTTCCGAAATACCAGCAAATATTTTTTCACCCAATCTTGATGATACTTGGTGGTAATGATCAGTACACAAATCCCTTTTGGCTCACCAAATTTTGTTCTTCTAGGTTGAAGCGTTCGTCTACAGTAGCAGTTTTTATATTTAGGTTTCACTCTGTTTTCTCATATATAGATAGATGAATTTGGAACTCTAAATCCAACATGGTTTGTAGTAGCTCTTTGAAACTTGACAAAACAAAGGAGTTCTCAGATTTGTCTCTATGGTTTGTTTCCTCTTCAAAAGCCCTAGGCACAGACTGTGGAAAAGCACTTTCATTGAGAGGGGTTGCCAAGCTTATAAGAAAAAACGAGTTTCCGAAATACCAGCAAATATTTTTTCACCCAATCTTGATGATACTTGGTGGTAATGATCAGTACACAAATCCCACTTGGCTTACCAAATTTTGTTCTTCTAGGTTGAAGCGTTCGTCTACAGTAGCAGTTTTTATATTTAGGTTTCCCTCTGTTCTCTCCTATATTGATAGATGAATTTGGAACTCTAAATCCAACATGCTTTGTAGTAGCTCTTTGAAACTTGACAAAATAAAGGAGTTCTCAGTTTTGTCTCTATGGTTTGTTTCCTCTTCAAGTTGCCCTAGGCACAGACTGTGGAAAAGCACTTTCATTGAGAGGGGTTGCCAAGCTTCTAGGAAATAACGAGTTTCCGAAAGACCAACAAATATGTTTTCAACCAAATTTGATGATTCTTGGTGGTAACGATCAGTACACAAATCCCACTTGGCTCACGAAATTTTGTACTTCTAGTTTGAAGCTTTCGTCTACAGTAGCAGTTTTTATATTTAGGTTTCCCTCTGTTCTCTCCTATATAGATAGATGAATTTGGAACTCTAAATCCAACATGGTATGTAGTAGCTCTTTGAAACTTGACAAAATAAAGGAGTTCTCAGTTTTGTCTCTATGGTTTGTTTCCTCTTAAAGTAGCCCTAGGCACCGACTGTGGAAAGCACTTGCATTGAGATGGTTTGCCAAGCTTCTAAGAAATAACGAGTTTCCGAAATACCAGCAAATATTTTTTCACCCAATCTAGTTGATACTTGGTGGTAATGATCAGTACACAAATCCCACTTTGCTCACCAAATTTTGTTCTTCTATTTTGAAGCGTTCGTCTACCGTAGCAGTTTTTATATTTAGGTTTCCCTCTGTTCTCTCCTATATAGATAGATGAATTTGGAACTCTAAATCCAACATGGATTGTAGTAGCTCTTTGAAACTTGACAAAATAAAGGAGTTCTCAATTTTGTCTCTATGGTTTGTTTCCTCTTCAAGTAGCCCTAGGCACAGACTGTGGAAAAGCACTTTCATTGAGAGGGGTTGCCAAGCTTCTAAGAAATAACGAGTTACCGAAATATCAGCAAATATTTTTTCACCCAAATTTGATGATTCTTTTTGGTAATGATCAGTACACAAATCCCACTTGGCTCACCAAATTTTGTTCTTCTAGGTTGAAGCGTTCGTCTACAGTAGCAGTTTTTATATTTAGGT